>NW_019944498.1:11199-15668 GCF_002910315.2 Salvelinus sp. IW2-2015 | reverse complement strand
GGCTATCTCTCTTCTCGTGATGTGTGTTTTGTCCTACATTTTTATTTTTAATACCAGCCACCCGTCCCGCAGGAGGCCTTTTGTCTTCTTGGTATTGTAAATAAGGATTTGTTCTTAATTGACTTGCCAAGTTAAATAACGGTAAAAAATAAGCAAAAAAAGCTTCAGATGAATGACTGACTGTTCTTCAGATGAATGAACGCGACTGTTCTTCAGATTAATATGAAACTGACTGTTCTTCAGATGAATGATGACTGTTCTTCAGATGAATGAACGACTGTTCTTCAGATTAATGACTGACTGTCTTCAGATATGAATGAACGGCATGTAGTTCTTCAGATTAATGAATTGACTGTTCTTCAGATTAATTACTGACTGTTCCTCAGATTAAGAATTGACTGTTCTTTCAGATTAATTACTGACTGTTCTCAGATTAATGAATTGACTGTTCTTCAGATTAATTACTGACTTTTCTTCAGATTAATGAACTGACTGTTCTTCAGATTAGAATGAACTGACTGTTCTTCAGATTAATGACTGACTGTTCTTCAGATGAATGAACTGACTGTTCTTCAGATGAATGAACTGACTGTTCTTCAGATTAATGATGACTGTTCTTCAGATTAACTTGAACTGACTGTTCTTCAGATTAATGACTGACTGTTCTTCAGAATTAATGAATGACTGTTCTTCAGATTAATGAACTGACTGTTCTTCAGATTATATGATCTGACTGTCTTCAATTAATGACTGACTTTCTTCAGATTGAATAACTGACTGTTCTTCAGATTAATGAACTGACTGTTCTTCAGATTAATGAACTGACTGTTCTTCAGATAATGAAACTGACTGTTCTCAGATTAATGACTGACTGTTCTTCCAGATAATGAACTGACTGTTCTTCAGATTAATGAACTGACTGTTCTTTCGATTAATGAAACATGACTACTGTTCTTCAGATTATGACTGACTCTTCTTCAGATTAATGAATTTACTCTTCTTCAGATTAATGAACTGACTGTTCTTCAGATTAATGAACTGACTGTTCTTCAGATTAATGAATTGACTGTTCTTCAGATTAATGCACTGACTGTTCTTCAGATTAATGAACTGACTGTTCTTCAGATTAATGACTGACTGTTCTTCAGATTAATGAACTGACTATTCTTCAGATTCTTCAGTGCAGTAGTTCTATGTAGCATATTGCAGTATACATTATTATCTAGGCCTGTGTCCCAAATTGGACCCCTGGCTAAAAGTAGTGTACTAAATAGGGAATAGGGTACTGGTTTGGGATGCAGGGCTACATTACCTCGGTATAAACGATGGCGGTCATCCAGAACCTCTTACTGGGTCTAGGTACCGACAGCATGGCCCAGAGGAAGATGAGGATGGGGAGGACCAGGGTGATACAGGAGGCTGACAGCATGTTGTTGAGGATGATGACTAGGTAACACACCATTTCAGAGTGGGTCATCAGCATGTTATACAGGGCATAGACCAACTGGAGCACCAGGGGCTGGCCCACATAGAACCGCTCCGACCGCTCTGGACCATGCTGCGTACATGTAATGTCTCTGGTCTTAGCTGGACCATCTGGTACTGTATGTCTCTGGTCTTAGCTTGAACATCTGGTACTGTATGTCTCTGGTCTTAGCTGCAACCATCTGGTACTGTATGTCTCTGGTCTTAGCTGTACCATCTGGTACTGTATGTCTCTGGTTTCCTTAGCTGGACCATCTGGTACTGTATGTTTTTTTTCTCTGGGTCTTAGCTGAAGCCATCTGGTACTGTATGTCTCTGGTCTTAGCTGAACCATCTGGTACTGTATGTCTCTGGTCCTTAGCTGAACCATCTGGTACTGTATGTCTCTGGTCTTAGCTGAACCATCTGGTACTGTATGTCTCTGGTCTTAGCTGAACCATTGGTACTGTATGTTCTGGTCTTAGCTGAACCATCTGGTACTGTATGTCTGTGTCTTAGCTGACCATCTGGTACTGTATGTCTCTGGTCTTAGCTGAACCATCTGGGTACTGTATGTCTCTGGTCTTAGCTGAACCATCTGGTACTGTATGTCTCTGGTCTTAGCTGAACCATCTGGTACTGTATGTCTCTGGTCTTAGCTTGAACCCATCTGGTACTGTATGTCTCTGGTCTTAGCTGACCATCTGGTAACTGTATGTCTCTGGTCTTAGCTGAACCATCTGGTAACTGTATGTCTCTGGTCTTTAGCTGAACCATCTGGTACTGTATGTCTCTGGTCTTAGCTGCCCATCTGGTACTGTATGTCTCTGGTCTTAGCTGTACCATCTGGTACTGTATGTCTTCTGGTCTTAGCTGTACCATCTGGTACTGTATGTTCCTGGTTTAGCTGAACCATCTGGTACTGTATGCCTCTGGTCTTAGCTGAACCATCTGGTACTGTATGTCTCTGGTCTTATCTGTACCATCTGGTACTGTATGTCTCTGGTCTTAGCTGAACCATCTGGTACTGTATGTCTCTGGTCTTAGCTGTACCATCTGGTACTGTATGTCTCTGGTCTTAGCTGAACCATCTGGTACTGTATGTCTCTGGTCTTAGCTGAACCATCTGGTACTGTATGTCTCTGTCTTAGCTGAACCATCTGTACTGTATGTCTCTGGTCTTAGCTGACCATCTGGTACTGTATGTCTCTGGTCTTAGCTGAACCATCTGGTACTGTATGTCTCTGGTCTTAGCTGAACCATCTGGTACTGTATGTCTCTGGTCTTAGCTGAACCATCTGGTACTGTATGTCTCTGGTCTTAGCTGAACCATCTGGTAGTGTATGTCTCTGGTCTTAGCTGAACATCTGGTTGTATGTCTCTGGTCTTAGCTGAACCATCTGGTACTGTATGTCTCTGGTCTTAGCTGTACCATCTGGTACTGTATGTCTCTGGTCTTAGCTGAACCAATCTGGTACTGTATGTCTCTGGTCTTAGCTGAACCATCTGGTACTGTATGTCTCTGGTCTTAGCTGTACCATCTGGTACTGTATGTCTCTGGTATTAGCTGAACCATCTGGTACTGTATGTCTCTGGTCTTTAGTGAACCATCTGGTACTGTATGTCTCTGGTCTTAGCTGAACCATCTGTGTACTGTATGTCTCTGGTCTTAGCTGAACCATCTGGTACTGTATGTCTCTGGTCTTATCGTACCATCTGGTACTGTATGTCTCTGGTCTTAGCTGAACCATCTGGTACTGTATGTCTCTGGTCTTAGCTGTCCATCTGGTACTGTATGTCTCTGGTCTTAGCTGAACCATCTGGTACTGTATGTCTCTGGTCTTAGCTGAACATCTGGTACTGTATGTCCTGGTCTTATCTGTACCATCTGGTACTGTATGTCTCTGGTCTTAGCTGAACCATCTGGTACTGTATGTCTCTGGTCTTAGCTGACAATCTGGTACTGTATGTCTCTGGTCTTAGCTGACCATCTTGGTACTGTATGTCTCTGGTTTAGCTGAACCATCTGGTACTGTATGTCTCTGGTCTTAGCTGAACCATCTGGTACTGTATGTCTCTGGTCTTAGCTGTACCATCTGGTACTGTATGTCTCTGGTCTTAGCTGAACCATCTGGTCTGTATGTCTCTGGTCTTAGCTGAACCATCTGGTACTGTATGTCTCTGGTCTTAGCTGAACCATCTGGTACTGTATGTCTCTGGTCTTAGCTGAACCATCTGGTACTGTATGTCTCTGGTCTTAGCTGAACCATCTGGTACTGTATGTCTTGGTCTAGCTGACCATCTGGTACTGTATGTCTCTGGTCTTAGCTGACACCATCTGGTACTGTATGTCTCTGGTCTTAGCTGAACCATCTGGTACTGTATGTCTCTGGTCTTAGCTGAACCATCTGGTACTGTATGTCTCTGGTCTTAGCTGAACCATCTGGTACTGTATGTCTCTCTGGTCTTAGCTGAACCATCTGGTACTGTATGTCTCTGTCTTAGCTGTACATCTGGTACTGTATTTCTCTGGTCTTAGCTGTCCATCTGGTACTGTATGTCTCTGGTCTTAGCTGGACCATCTGGGTACTGTATGTCTCTGGTCTTAGCTGAACCATCTGGTACTGTATGTCTCTGGTCTTAGCTGAACATCTGGTACTGTATGTCTCTGGTCTTAGCTGAACCATCTGGTACTGTATGCCGCAGAATGTGTTAACCCACAAGATGTTCCACAGTTCAACAAATAAGGTTTGGGACTCAATTCCACTCTGTAGATTAGATCTACATAACTAGAATTAGACATTAGTGTGTCTCGTCCACTTACTTGTTAAGCAGCAGTTCGCTGGCGGTCAGCTCAGTGGTCAGCGAGGGCAGCAAGGGGTCGTCCAGATAGTTAGACCGGCTGGTGTCTGGGGTCATCGCCATATCCTCTTATCGTCCCTGTCGCTGTCATCCTCACTCACCTCCAGTCGGTCGAAGCTCACCGACTTCATGACAAAAAAAAT
>NW_019944498.1:9260-11174 GCF_002910315.2 Salvelinus sp. IW2-2015 | reverse complement strand
TTAACTCCTCATCATGGAACATCCTGATGGAAGGGGAGAGAGGGCGGGGGGGAGAGAGGGGGAGAGAGAGCGGGGGGGAGAGAGGGGGGGGTAAATAAAAAAAATAAAAAACAGAAAGTAAATAAAAACAATATGGGGATGAAGGTAGTATATGGGTGGGCTATTTACAGATGGACTACGTACAGCTGCAGCGATCGGTTAGCTGCTCAGAGAGCTGATGTTTAAAAGTAATCATGGTCCCTAAGGTTTGCGTTTGAGGAGGTGAACGATGTCAGAGTAAAAATGATTTGATAACCGATGTTGTATAATTCCAGGTAGTCACAGTAGTCATGTTGAGATGTGGTGTGTTCCACCATACTCTATAGCAAACGGGTTTCAAGCACGGTGTCGAGCCACACCGGTGTGCCTTGAGAACTCTCAAGTGTTGCCACAAAACTTCTCCTAATCTTGATAATATAATCCCTCACTGATAAACGTGACCTGTGGAAAGCACATTGGACTGTTGACTTGGGAGCACTAGTGGAGTCAGATAAGACAGTTAAACACGTCACATGGTGTTACATCTGTGTGGTTGTTTTAAGTCCAGTGTATCATTTGAGGAGAGCGCATCACAAGCAAAGTAATTTGTATCAATTAGTTTCGCCTGTGAGACTTTTAGCACAAGCAAATCTGATTAGGCTTAGCTGACCATTCGGTAGCTGTATGTCTCTGGTCTTAGCTGACCATCTGGTACTGTATGTCTCTGGTCTTAGCTGTACCATCTGGTACTGTATGTCTCTGGTCTTAGCTGACCATCTTGGTACTGTATGTCTCTGGTCTTTAGCTGTGACCATCTGGTACTGTATGTCTCTGGTCTTAGCTGAACCATCTGGTACTGTTATGCTCTGGTCTTAGCTGAACCATCTGTACTGTATGTCTCTGGTCTTAGCTGTACCATCTGGTACTGTATGTCTCTGGTCTTAGCTGAACCATCTGGTACGGTTAGTCTCTGGTCTTAGCTGAACCATCTGGTACTGTATGTCTCTTGGTCTTAGCTGAACCATCTGGTACGTGTATGTCTCTGGTCTTAGCTGAACCATCTGGTACTGTATGTCTCTGGTCTTAGCTAACCATCTGGTACTGTATGTTCATCTCTAAAAAATTCATTTAGTTTACACTTTTCATTATACAATTACCAAGGGCTATCGTGTGAGCAATCAAATTATCAATCAATCAATCAAATGTATTTTATAAAGCCTTTTTAACATGAGCAGTTGTCACAAAGTGTTTTACAGTAACACGGCCTGACCACAAAAAGCAAGCAAAGCAGAAGTGAAAGCAGGGGCCAGGAAAAACTCCCTAGAAGGAAGAAATCTAGAACGGAAACCGACTCAGAGTGACAAGGGACATAGAGAACCAACCTTGTTGTAGCTGGAAGGCACGTCAGTGTCCGAGGTGTCCAGCTGACCCGCCCGGTCCCGCTCCTCTGTGTTCCGGTACTCTTGCCGGACACCCCCATCGTCACTGTCAGTGGTACAGTCCTGGGACCCTGATCGAAGGGCCAGGAGGGTCGAAGTTGGACCGTCTACCCTGAAGGAGGGGACCTCCCCTGGGCCTGGAGTCCCCCATGAATCCCACTGTCCTTGGTCCCTCTCCTCCTCCTCGGTGGTCACTCCACCACCACTCCACCAGGGGCTTCCCTCAGCACTCTCTGCCTCCGGTTGTGAGGTTCCCAAGGGTTCCTTCTGCCTGTCCTCCCCCTGGTCCTGTTCGTCCTCCACCTCCTCGATGGTGTCATTGGTGCCTTGCCGTGAGTAGAGAGTGATGCACTGAGTCGCCTCGCTGTGGGGGACAGACAGACAGACAGACAGACAGACAGACAGACAGACAGACAGACAGACAGACAGACAGACAGACAGACACTGGTTACTGTCA
>NW_019944498.1:0-4689 GCF_002910315.2 Salvelinus sp. IW2-2015 | reverse complement strand
TGTTCGTACTGTATTCAACATTATGGTACGTCCTCGTCTTACCTATGGTCTGACTCCTCAGTACTGATACACATTACTGGTACTGTCACTCCTCATACTGTATTCACACAGTACTGGTTACTGTCACTCCTCAGTACTGTATTCACACAGTTACTGGTTACTGTCACTCCTCAGTACTGTATTCACCATTACTGTTACTGTACTCCTCAGTACTGTATTCAACAGTACTGGTTACTGTCCTCCTAGTACTGTATTCACAGGTACTGGTTACTGTCACTCCTCAGTACTGTATTCACACAGTTCTGTTACTGTCACTCCTCAGTACTGTATTCACACAGTTACTGGTTACTGTCACTCCTCAGTACTGTATTCACACATTTACTGGTTCCTGTCACTCCTCAGTACTGTATTCCACACAGTTACTGGTTACTGTCACTCCTCAGTACTGTATTCACACAGTTACTGGTTACTGTCACTCCTCAGTACTGTATTCACACAGTCACTTGGTTACTGTCACTCCTCAGTACGGTATTCACACAGGTATCGGTTACTGTCACTCCTCAGTACTGTATTCACACAGGTACTGGTTCTGTCACTCCTCAGTACTGTATTCACACAGGTACTGGTTACTCCTCAGTACTGTATTTTTAACATGGGTGATAATAAGCAACCCATTAACAGAACATGGGTGATAACACGCAACCCATTAACAGAACATGGGTGATAACACGCAACCCATAAACAGAACAGGGGTGATACTAAGCAACCCATTAACAGAACATGGGTGATAATAAGCAACCCATTAACAGAACATGGGTGATAACACGCAACCCATTAACAGAACGTGGGTGATAATAAGCAAACCCATTAACATAACATGGGTGATAATAAGCAACCCATTAACAGAACATGGGTGATTAATAAGCAACCCATTAACAGAACATGGGTGTGAGGGGAGGAAGAGGAATAAGAGGTTTGAGGAAAAGGTTTTCGGCACCTGGACACTTGGCTGCTGCTGCTGTCAGTCGACTTGGAGGCGTCTAGGCCGTAAATCTTACAGAGTGTGTGACGGACACGCTCGCTGGTTTTGGGAATAGGAACGTCTGACGGCATTCCGTCCAGCTCGTCCAGCGTGTCTTGGCGGGAGAACAGCATGGTGGCCTCAGTGTAGGCACTGATGCGATAAAGAGATGGAGAGATGAGAAATAAAACGAGTGGAATGACACAATGGTTACAACATGGCGTTCACATGACACAGCTAACGATGTGGAAGTTTCCAAATGGTAAAGATGGTGGGGAGGTTATGGCCGGGTGTAGAATGCGATTCCTCATCTCTCAGCCTGTATCCTCCTCCCTCATGCTGAAGATACTGATCAAGCAGTATAATTACATATAGAATGCAATAATAGGATATCTCAAGCACTCTACTCGGTCTCTCGAAGCGAAAGATACAAAGTGCCGTGAAAAAGTATTTTACCGCTTCAAATGTTCTCTATTTTTGCATATTTTTTATACTGATGTTATCAAACTATTACAGACTACAAGGGGAAGCACAGCCACGATTGCCCAGTGACACAAGCCTACTGAGACAAGCTAAATCACTTCTAATGCTTCGCTTCGGGCAAACAACACTGAGCACATCGCACTGAGAGCATCAGCTGTTCCAGGACCAATGAGTGATCACGCTCTCCGTAGCCGAGTGAGTAGGCCTTTAAACAGGTCAAGTACAGAAGGCTGCAGGGCCGGACGGATTACCAGGACGTGTGCTCCGGGCTTGCTGACCAACTGGCAGGTGTCTTCACTGACATTTTCAACATGTCCTGATTGAGTCCTGTAATACAACATGTTTTCAAGCAGACCACAATAGTCCCTGATGAGATAATTGTGCCTGATAGAAATGAGGTAAACTGATTCAAGTTCCCTACATTAAAGTCCCTGGCCACTAGGAGCGCCGCCTCTGGGTGAACAGTTTCTGTTTTTGCTTATTTCCTTTATACAGCTGACTGAATGCGGACTCCTCTTTCACCCCAGCTGCCAAACTAACCCTGATTCAGATGACCATCCTAGCCATTGCTAGATTTCGGAGACATAATTTATAGATCGCAGGTAAGGAGGTGCTCCTCGAGGGCTAGATGTTCTTTTACCATTCGTCATCTGAGATTTGCCACCAATGCTCCTCATAGGACACATCACTGCACTCTAGTACTCCTCTGTTAAACTGGTCATCTTCTGTATCCCCGTCACAAGACCCATGGTTGATGCTTATTTATAAAAACCTCTTAGCCTCACCTCCCTATCTGAGATATCTACTGCAAGCCTCATCCTCTACATAC
Source organism: Salvelinus sp. IW2-2015 (assembly GCF_002910315.2). NCBI lineage: Eukaryota > Metazoa > Chordata > Actinopteri > Salmoniformes > Salmonidae > Salvelinus > Salvelinus sp. IW2-2015. Next base: position 2,356 of record NW_019944498.1, on the reverse strand, counting down.
AACACCCGTTGTAAAGGGTTAGAAGAAGCCTACATAACCCATAAAGTACATTTTTACACATCCATATATGGTCAGCTGATGTAAACTTTAACAATTGAATTTATCGATGGCAATAAGATGTGGTTCAACTGGTAACATACCACCCTGCATACCACTGCTGGCTTGCTTCTGAGCTAAGCAGGGTTGGTCCTGGTCAGTCCCTGGATGGGAGACCAGGTGCTGCTGGAAGTGGTGTTGGAGGGCCAGTAGGAGGCACTCTTCCTCTGGTCTAAACAAAGATCCCAATGCCCCAGGGCAGTGATTGGGGACACTGTCTTGTGTAGGGTGCTGTCTGTTCGAGGGACGTTAAACGGGTGTCCTGACTCTCTGAGGTCATTAAAGATCCCATGGCACTTATCGTAAGAGTAGGGGTGTTAACCACCGCGTGTCCTGGCTAAATTCCCAATCTGGCCCTCAACATCAGCGGGTACCTAAATAATCCCCAGTTTACAATTGGCTCATTCATCCCCTCCTCTCCCCTGTAACTATTCCCCAGGTCGTTGCTGCAAAATGAGAAGCGTGTTTCTCAGTCAACTTACCTGGTAAATAACGGTAAATAAAATAAATACATTTGTGTCTTCTTCTAATGCCTCTTAAGGGAAAAGTAATCTAAAAGTAACCGAATGTAATCAGAATAGAAATTTTGGACCCAGGTACACTGTAACGGATTACATTTAGACAGTAACCATGCCAAACCTGCTTCCCGGATAACTATCCCTGGAGGCCATAGATACAATGGATTCCTGCTCTCCCATACGATAGCTACTCTCCTTCTACCTCTCCTTCTGTGAGACCACGTCACACTGTCCTCTGTCAATGAGCCGGTCCAGACTGGAGCCCTGCGACATGTACATATCGCATCTGCTTTCTGGTAGTACACCGTGGATACTGTCTCTGGACGGGACATTACCCTGCAGGGGGAGTTATACATTAATATAGGTTCATACATATAGGTTATATATGTTGTCATTGATTGATCTGCTTCTGGTAAACACGTGGATAACTGACTCTGGACAGGATGTTACCCTGCAGGGGGAGTTATACATTAATATAGGTTACATAAAGGTTATATATTGTTGTCATTGATTGATCTGCTTCTGGTAAAACACATGGATCTGACTCTGGACAGGATGTTACCCTCTAGGTTTGATAGTTAGGATCAAGATCGTCACTGATTCTCTATTTTGGATCGTTTTTTGTTTTTTTAGGGTGGATCAGCTTTAATATGCAGAATATTTGTTGCCTCCATCAATGTAATTGTCTGCATCATTTCATCCCCCATATATTTTTGGGTAATATATATATATATCTATTAGTGGGCAAAAAAGTATTTAGTCAGTCACCATTGTGCAAGTTCTCCCACTTAAAAGAATGGAGAGGCCTGTAATTTCATCATAGGTACACTTCAACTATGACAGACAAATGAGATTTTTTTCTCTAGAGACAAAATCACATTGTGGATTTTTAATGAATTTATTTGCCAAATTATGGTGGAAAATAAGTTTTGGTCAATAAAAAAGTTTATCTCAATACTTTGTTAGATTCCCTTTGTTGGCAATGACAGAGGTCAAACGTTTTCTGTAAGTCTCAAAGGTTTTCACACACTGTTGCTGGTATTTGGCCCATTCCTCCATGCAGAATGGGCCTAAATCTCTCACACCCCACTCCCAGACATACATTGGTTCTGGATATGAAACCATTTCTTCCTCCTCAACACTACACTTTCCCAACACACCAAAAAACCACAAACCACCCACACATACTTCTGTTTCTGAGTTTTTAATCTCCACCATGTTGAATTAGGCTTTGTGTGTTCCAATTAGTTGTTTGTAAGATAGACAGAAATCTTATATTTTTTTGTGCTTGATTACATCGCCATAACCGGGCTAGAATTGTGTGTTTCCTTATTTTGTAATTTTTCAAAATAGCCATGGAGTAGTCTTGGTATGCACGCCTTGACTTTAGTTATATTTGTTTCTCTTATTTATTTGGTCAGGTCGCGTGTGACAAGGTGGTTTGTTTAGTTTTTGTTATTTTGCTTGGGTTTGTCTTGTCTAGGTTTTTGGTTATTTGGGGATTGGTAATGGTCTAGGGTGTAGGTTGTATGGTGGCCTGATTGGTTCCAATCAGAGACAGCTTGTTCTCGTTGTCTCTGATTGGGGAGCCTATTTAGGTTTGCCATTTTCCATGTTTGGTTTTGTTGGTGAGTTGTTTGTGTGTTTTGTGTTGTGCACCTTACAGGACTGTTTCGATGGCGTTTATTCAACGTTCATTTATTTGTATTTACTGTTCGTTTTTCAAAAATAAAGCATAAACA
>NW_019944497.1:46610-117081 GCF_002910315.2 Salvelinus sp. IW2-2015 | reverse complement strand
TTAGGAGTTTGACCCGCCCTTGTTTTGTGCGGGATTGTTTTTTGTTACGTGTGTGTATTTTGGGTGTTTGGCAAGTGTTGCTCTTTACGCCCTGGATGTTCGGGCTTATTCAGTTTTTCCTTAAGAATAAATATAAGGAATATTTTTCCCAAGCGGCTCTCTCTCTCTCTGCGTCTGGTTCTTTCGCCAACCTAGTCCCGCGTGACACTACAAGGACATTTCAACATGTAAACAACATTGGTGGACATGCAGGTAATCAGGCCTTTGATGTTAAATCTTTGTCCTGTGCGGGGGTGGGTGAATGAGTCACATTTGTACGTGAAACTGCATTGAGCACATTGGCCACATTTGTAATCACTCTCCGGAACCTTGTACAAGAAAGTTTCCCTTTTCTCTGGTGGATAATCAGATTTAACCACAATGCCTCTCACGTTTGGGGGTCTTTTAAAAACCATACGTGGGGGATATTTAAAGATGGGTTTTAACTGTCGGTCAGTATCAATAATGTACCAGTGCTTCCTGATAATGTCCTTAAATGCCTTTTCCAATGGTAAGTATTGGGTGTTAGCCCTTCAAAATGGTAATTGGCATGTTTTAACCTATTGTCTTTTGACCACAATGCAGCTCTGATGCTTCTAACCAGAAACAGACCACGTACCTCACACAAAGGTTTAAGGAAAGGGGGTACCAAGGCAATTTGGTAAAACAGGCCAATGATCGTTTTGAAGGGCTTACAACGGTTGGAAAGCCTTCAACCAAAAGTTAAAGAAAAGCAGAACATGTCCCATCATGCCTCACCCAATACTTTCATCCTAATGAATATTGAATATTGTGTGTATATATATTACTGTAAATATTGATCACATTCCTTGGGTATGATCATGTATTTTACATTTACATTTAAGTCATTTAGCAGACGCTCTTATCCAGAGCGACTAACAAATTGGAAAGTTCATACATATTCATCCTGGTCCTGGTCCCCCCGTGGGGAATGAACCCACAACCCTGGCGTTGCAAGCGCCATGCTCTACCAACTGAGCCACAATGCATTGAATGGTAATATTGTGAACCTACGTTATATATTTTTACCTCCAGTTTCAGGAAGTGATATCACTGAGGACTGCTCCTATATATAGGACCTTCCACCCCCCTTGGATATGGATGCCTGATGAAGACCTAAGGGTCGAAACATTGTTCTAAATAAAATCACCTGGGAGCATGAGCAGCAGTGTGCAGCGTTTTCCTTTCTGTTTTCCATGATTTTGCCTACAACTCCAGCATCTGCTGGAAGTACCTGGATATGCGTATGTTCTTCAAATGTTATATATATATATATATATATATATATATATATATATATACACACCACAATTCAAAAGTTTGGGGTCACTTAGAAATGTTCTTGTTTTTTAAAGAAAGGCACATTTTTGGTCCATTAAAATCACATCAAATTTATCAGAAATACAGTGGAGACATTGTTAATGTTGTAAATTACTATTGTAGCTGAAAACTGCAGATTTTTTATGGAATCTATACATAGGCGTACAGAGGCCCATTATCAGTAACCATCACTCCTGTGTTCCAATGGAACGTTGTGTTAGCTAATCCAAGTTTTTAATGGTTATTTGATCATTAGAAAACCCTTTTGCAATTATGTTAGTGTAATGAATACGATGGGCGACAGAGAGCTGGTTTCAAGTGCAGGGCGTAGCAGGTGTTCATTTGTAAAGGACCACAGGAGGAGGCAGGTATCTGGGTCCATGGGCAGGCAGAAGGTCATACATAAGGCAACAGTACAGGCAGGGAAAAGGCTAGCAATGTAGTCCGGGAGATCAGGTAAGAGGTTGATGACAGGAAATCCGATAGGCAAAAGTACAGGCAGGGAATAGGCAAAAAAGCGTCGTTAGTGAGGATGGCCAAAACTATGATACACAGGAGGACTAATACGGGAAAAACAGAGCTCCGAATAGAAATGTGTATCAAAACAAACAATACCTCACAATGATGGGGTGCAAAGAACTGAACTAAATAGTATGTGTAAATGACATACATGTGTGTGAACAGTTGATACAGGTGATTGGAATCTGGAGAGTGAGCTGCGTTCAGGGAATCTGCGTCTTTGAGTGTGAGTTGGAAGCAGATGTTACAGTTAGCATATTATTAGTAGTATTGGATAAAAAACACTCTGAAGTTTCTAAAACTGTTTGAATGATGTATGTGAGTATAACAGAACTCATATGGAAGGCAAAAACCTGAGAAAAAATTCTAACAGTAAGTGAGAATTCTGAGACTGGTCAACGTTCAACTCATCGCCTATTCAATTCCCTGTAAGATATGGATCTGTTTGCACTTCCTACGCCTTCCACTAGATGTCAACAGTCTGTAGAATGTGGAATGAAGCTTATGCTGTGTTGTYGGGCCGGATGYGAGGGYAATGAGTCAGTGGTCTGGCAYATTGCCAGTTCCTGGTCARGCYCTTTCCTCATGATARCGCCMTGCGTTCCATAACTTCTACAGACARGAAGGAATGCTCRGGTTGGAACYTTATTGGATATATATGATAACAACATCCTGAAGATTGATTCTCTACTTAGTTTGACCAGTTTATTCGACCTGTTATATAACTTTTTGAAGTTTTCGTCCGAGTTCGCCCGCATCTGCGCGAGCGTTTGGACATGTGCACTAAACATGCTTGCAAAAGTAGCTACTTAGACATAAGTAATGGGCATTATCGAACAAAACAACGATTGGGGGAACTAGGATTCCTGGGAGTGCATTCTGATGAAGATGATCAAAGGTAAGGGAATATTTATGATGTAATTTCGTATTTCTGTTGACTCCAACATGGCAGGGAGAAATGTTGTTATTTTTGAGCGCCGTCTCAGATTATTGCATGGTGTGCTTTTTACGTAAAGTTTCTTTGAAATCTGACACAGCGGTTGCATTAAGAACAAGTGTATCTTTAATTCTATGTAAAACATGTATCTTTCATCAAAGTTTATGATGATTATTTCTGTTATTTGACGTGGCTCTCTGCATAAAACCGAGATTTATGGATATAAATATGCACATTATCGAACAAAACATAAATGTATTGTGTAACATGATGTCCTATGAGTGTCATCTGATGAAGATCATCAAAGGTTAGTGATTAATTTTATCTCTATTTCTGCTTTTTGTGATTACTATCTTTTGCTGGGAAAATGGCTGTGTTTTTCTGTGGCTATGTACTGAGCTAACATAATCGTTTGGTGTGCTTTCGCCTTAAATCCTTTTTGAAATCAGACATGTTGGCTGGATTCACAACATGTGTAGCTTTAATTTGGTGTCTTTCATGTGTGATTTCATGAAAGATAGATTTTTATAGTAATATATTTGAATTTGGCGCGCTACATTTTTTCTGGCTTTTGGCCAAGTGGGACGCTACCGTCCCACATATCCCAGAGAAGTTAAAATCCCCAGCTACAATAAATGCAGCCTCGGGATGTGTGGTTTGCAGTTTACATAGAGTCCAATGAAGTTCTTTCAGTGCCATCGAGGTGTCTGCTTGGGGGGGGGGATGTACACGACTGTGATTATAATCGAAGAGAACTCTCTTGGTAGATAATGCGGTCAGCATTTGATTTGAAGGATTTCTAGTTCAGGTGTTCAAAAGGACTTGAGTTCTGTATGTTGTTATGATCACACCACGACTCGTTAATCATAATGCATACACCCCCGCCCTTCTTCTTACCAGAGAGATGTTTGTTTCTGTTGGAGCGGTGCATGAAGAAACCAGGTGGCTGTACCGACTCTGATAACATATCCTGAGTGAGCCATGTTTCCGTGAAACAAAATGTTAATATCTCTGATGTCTCTCTGGAAGGCAACCCTTGCTCGGATTTCGTCTATCTTGTTGTCAAGAGACTGGACATTGGCTAGTAGTATACTCGGAAGCGGTGGGCGATGTGCCCGTCTACGGAGTCTGACCAGAAGATCGCTCCGTCTGCCCCTTCGCCTGCTGAGATCCGATCCATTGTCCTGGATGGTGGACCAAACGCTTCGGGAAAGTCGTATTCCTGGTCGTAATGTTGGTAAGTTGGTAAGCTCTTATATCCAATAGTTCCTCCCGGCTGTATGTAATAAGAATTAAGATTTCCTGGGGTAACAGTGTAAGAAATAATACATAAAAAACGAAATACTGCATAATTTCCTAAGAACGCGATGCGAGGTGGCCATCTCTGTCGACGCCGGATGTGAACCTATGAGTCTGTATGGCTATTGTTGTGAGGATTGGAATCCCTTCATATTAGTCCGTGTGATGTTATCCCCGTTCCCGTTGATAGGATTTAAAAGACTGGGTTGGCCCAGGAGGTCACATGTATCTAGATGTGTAATTGCAGCTGTCTCATTTCCTCTGGGGGAAATGATCCACTGCTCTTCCTCTGCCCACTCATAAACCATCCACTCCCATCACCATCCCCCCACTACCTTCAGCTCCCACTCTCTTCCTCCTGAACCTGTGTAATCCTCTGGTGACAACATCGTCAGGCCCCGGGGAATGTGAGAACAGGATGAAGGGATGGAAGGGAGGGGGGAGAGTGGGAAGGAAAGAACGTGACAGTATGGTGAAAGTATTTATTTTACAACTATGGTATAAAGGCCTTATCATGGCCTGAGATTACTATATGTATGTTGCCTCGCTGTAATGACAGCAGGAGATTAAATAAGATCCAGAGAGACATAATTCTCAGAGAATTTTGACTGTATTGTTTGCGGTCTTGAATGCTACTTCTAATGGCTTATTGTTGCAAGTAGTATTTTTTCTCACTCTGATCACTATAACAACAATCATGTTTTGCTACCCCATACAAATCTATATCAAAAGTCAGATTAGGCATGCATGAACGCAACATGATTTAATATGTCATCAAATATTTCAAATATCAGTCTTTCACTAAATGAAAAGCAACGTTTCCCTCTGATCTCCACTTTGCTGTATTTTTTATTATTTTGCTCTTAGGTGAATAAACCTATCTTAAAAAACGTAATAGCTTTCAAAACTACAACATCCTTGAAAAGGAATTCTTAGACGCAACACAATAACTTTTGTGGAATTGTGGAAAATAAATGAGCAAAGGGAGATCATTTCAAAACTTTGCCAACAACAAAAACAGTAACATGCAGTAATTTGAAAGACACTCAATTGGAAGTCAAGTTGTTGACAGGGGCATAATTTAGACCGTTGTAAAAAGGGCCATTAAAGCCTGAGAAGAGAAGTGGCATGTCTTCGGAAAAAATAGAGCTCTGAAAAGCAACAGAGCTGGCATAACATCTCCCTGCACATTTGTGGCCTGCTGGAGGTCATTTTGCAGGGCTCTGGCAGTGCTCCTCCTTGCACAAAGGCGGAGGTAGCGGTCCTGCTGCTGGGTTGTTGCCCTCCTACGGCCTCCTCCACGTCTCCTGATGTACTGGCCTGTCTCCTGGTAGCGCCTCCATGCTCTGGACACTACGCTGACAGACACAGCAAACCTTCTTGCCACAGCTCGCATTGATGTGCCATCCTGGATGAGCTGCACTACCTGAGCCACTTGTGTGGGTTGTAGACTCCGTCTCATGCTACCACTAGAGTGAAAGCACCGCCAGCATTCAAAAGTGACCAAAACATCAGCCAGGAAGCATAGGAACTGAGAAGTGGTCTGTGGTCACCACCTGCAGAACCACTCCTTTATTGGGGGTGTCTTGCTAATTGCCTATAATTTCCACCTTTTGTCTATTCCATTTGCACAACAGCATGTGAAATGTATTGTCAATCAGTGTTGCTTCATAAGTGGACAGTTTGATTTCACAGAAGTGTGATTGACTTGGAGTTACATTGTGTTGTTTAAGTGTTCCCTTTATTTCTTTGAGCAGTGTATATATATGCACAGATACGTGATAATAATTTTCTGCAAAAGATACAGTAGAAAACTACAACATGAATGTGGTGCTGGATGAACAAGAATGTTGCTGAATGTATCTTTCTCTCTGAGTCATCCCTCTGTTGCTAGAAAAACAAAGTAAAGTTTGACATAAAGTCAAACATTTGGCTCCTCAGCCTCCACTCTCATTGATCATAGCAAACGTAACCTGCTATCTCCTTTGACCTCATTGTCACCTCACTGTGAGTTTCAGAGACTGTTCCTGTTCCTGTATACCACAGTATCCTGTTGCTCACGTTCACTCTGGCCTCCAGGGCTCAGCGACAGTCCTCTGAGGAGCCTATCACAACCTTCAACACCTGATTAAAGACACCTTCGCTACACCACATGAACCTGACAGCACCTGGTGATCAGTCAATAGGTGACATACAGAGCAACTCTGTTCCTAAAACACGCACACACGCAAACATACACACAGAGGAAGATTATATAACAGAGAACGCAGTCACGTGTCAGGGTGTGTTGGTTCAGGACAAATGGAACATTACTTTAGAAAGGCGTTCATTGACTACAGCTCAGTGTTCAACACCACAGCGCCCTCCAAGCTCATAACTAAGCTAAGGACCCTGGGACTGACCATCTCCCTCTGCAACTGGATCCTGGATGTCCTGAGGGGACGCCCCCAGGTGGTGAGGGTAGGCAACAACACATCTGCCACATTGACCTTTAACACGGGGGCCCCTCATGGGGTGGGTGCTTAGTCTCCTCCTGTACTCCCTGTTCACCCACAACTGAGTGGCCATGCATGACTCCAACGCCATGATTAAGTTTGCCGACGACACGCCGGTGCTAGTCCTGATCACCGACGACGATAAGACAGCCTATAGGTAGGTCGTCAGAGACCTGACAAAGGAGATTATCGCGGACTACAGGAAATGGAGGGCTGAGCACGCCTCCATTTACATTGACGTGGCTGTAGTGGACGGGTCAAGAGCTTCAAGTTCCTCTGTGTCCACATAAATAAGGATCTATCATGGTCCACACACACCAACACAGTCCAGATTCGGAGTGTGTGCATCAGTTTGTGTCTACGTGCCCAATGAGCATACGTGTGAGAGAATAAGTAGATGCTAAATGCAACACAAATTATCACCAATCTCTTAATGTTGGATCTACAAGCAGTCTTGTCAGCAGAAAACAACATTTGACAAGGTTGTGGGATCTTTTCAATCAAACTCAAAATGGTGGCATGTCCACAATTTTCCCTGTGGGCTCTTGTTTTAGAAAGATAAAAACACCAACTTGCTCTCATTTGTCAGGAACCGTGGGTACTACCACTGATGGAAATAGTTACTGTAATTGTCTGTATGTTCTAATTTTTTATTTATTTTATTTCACCTTTATTTAACCAGGTAGGCTAGTTGAGAGCAAGTTCTCATCTACAACTGCGACCTGGCCAAGATAAAGCAAAGCAGTGCGACACAAACAACAACACAGAGTTACACATGGAATAAACAGACATACAGTCAATAACACAATAGGAAAAAAGTATATATACAGTGTGTGCAAATGATGTAAGATAAGGGAGGTAAGGCAATAAATAGGCCATAGTGGCAAAATAATTTCAATTTAGCAATTAAACACTGGAGTGATAGATGTGCAGAAGATGAATGTGCAAGTAGAGATACTGGAGTGCAAAAGAGCAAAAACAATAAATAACAGTATGGGGATGAGATAGTTGGATGTCAATGTACATGGAAAGTAGTGGAATATAATGGACAAAACAAGATGTTCTTTTTGAGATGTAGTAGGACAAGGCCTTTTGATATTACAGTTATTATATGAAGAGGAAAATATATGGCTTTGAAAAAGACAGGCGTGCGTTATTGGACATTAATAACCCTTATTATAATACCATTTGATAATATACATGTTGATGTTAGATGTTCATAGTGTTTGAATTTAATTGAGATGACTCATTGGTACCGTCTATCTTAAAAAGGTCATCTGACACCTAGCTAATTGAGGAAGACTTACAGAAATAGGTACATGGCGAGAAGGAGGCGTTTTGTAAGGACAGACGCTGGTGACGAGAAGCAAGTACAGGGAGTGAACATTTAATGAAAAACGGACATCAAACAATACACGGACAGCATCTGCACAGGGGGAACAAATCGACATCACAACAATGTTGGCACGTGGAACAAAACTGAGGAACAAAGAGATATAGAGGGGGCAATCAACAACGTGAAGGAGTCCAGGTGAGTCCAATGAGCGCTGATGTGCATAATGAGGGTGACAGGTGTGCGTAAAGAAGGGCAGCCTGGCGCCCTCAAGCCCCAGAGAGGGGAAGCGGGAGCAGGCGTGACACGTTTATAAGCCATGACCCCCTCTCATCTCCACGTGACCAGCGTCATACACAAGCAGTTACTCCTTAATTCACACTGTTAATTTGTAATTGGTTTTGATATTTTCCCAAAAAGTATATATTTTTCTTTCTACAAATAACACTCACCTATCTATCTTCCGTTTCCCGAGTGTGTTTCTACTTAGAATAGATATGTTATTGTATTAATTGGCCTATAAATGTGGCCACGGTCTTAAGTTCAGTAAATCAGTCCAAGTTTTGAAGCTAAGTCCAGTAGATCAATTGTGCACTTTGCCATAGAAGCATAGTCCACTATAATAAAGTATGTTGTGATTCTTCTTGCACGTGAAATTGTTTTTAACACCCAGTGACACATGATGATACATGCAAAAACAACAATCAAACTCAGCATCAGCATGTTACAGGATATTTACAGAGGTAGTAATAAATAATGCCAATATAATAGAGACACTGCAAAGCCCGTATTTCTCTATAATAGCCCTCTCTCTTATGTATGTGTACAGTAACCTATTGTCCAAAAGGCAGGTCACCTGTGATACAAGTCAATATTCAATGTCAATGCATGTCTGGGCACGTCAGACGATGATATGGAAACTGACCACTAGGGGCAACAGTGATCACTGTTACATTCAATTAGGTTTCGGTTTTACTAGGGCGTAAGCATCTGCCTCTGAAGGTTGGATGTTCGAAATCCAGCAATAAAGTAGTTTTTAATGTTTTTGTTTTCAAGCCTATCCCAACCTTAACCCTTACTTAACGTTAAGAATTGTAAGATAATGGCGCCAGAGGGGACTGCTGCCGTTTTTCTGGCTTCAAACCAACTTTGCTATTTTGTTTATTTTTTCACATTTGTAACTTATTTTGTACATAATGTTGCTGCTACCATCTCTTATGGCGAAAAGAGCTTCTGGATATCAGAACAGCAATTACTCACCTTGAACTGGACAAATATGTTTTCTTTAATGAGTCCGACGCAAAGGATATAGTGCTTCCCAGAGACCAGGCCCAAATCCCAGTGTTTCGAGTGAAGAAAAGACGCAAATACAGGGGGGGGGGGGGGAACAGGGTGGCTTGTGAGAATTCGTCAGCAAGTGGGTAAACCGCCTCTACCATCCGTTCTATTGGCCAATGTGCAATCACTGGAAAACAAATTGTTATCCTACCAACGGGACATTAAAAACTGTAATATCTTATGTTTGACCGAGTTGAGGCTGAACGACGACATGGATAACATAGAGCTGGCTGGGTTTTCCGTGCATGGCAGGACAAAACAGCAACGTCTGCTAAGACGAGGGGTGGGGGTGTGTGTCTATTTATAAATAACAGCTGGTGCACGATGTCTAATATTAAAGAAGTCTTTCGGTATTGCTCGCCTGAGGTAGAGAACATCACGATAAGCTGTAGACCACACTATCTACCAAGAGAGTTTTCATCTATATTATTCATAGCCGTCTATTTACCACCACAAACCTATGCTGGCACTAAGACCGCACTCAACGAGCTGTATAAGGCCATAAGCAAACAAGAAAATGCTCATCCAGAAGCGGCGTTCCTAGTGGCCGGGGACTTTAATGCAGGCAAACTTAAATCCGTTTTACCTCGTTTCTACCAGCATGTCACATGTGCAACCAGAGGGGAAAAAACTCTAGACCACCTTTACTCCACACACAGAGACACATACAAAGCTCTCCCTCAACCCTCCATTTGGCAAATCATACCCTCTTAATTCCCGCTTACAAGCCAAAACTAAAGCAGGAAGTACCAGTGACTCGCTCAATACGGAGTGGTCAGATGACGTAGATGCTACGCTACAGGACTGTTTTGCCTGCACAGACTGGAATATGTTCTGGGATTCATCCAATGGCATTAAGGAGTATACCACCTCAGTCACTGGCTTCATCAATAAGTACATCAACGATGTCATCCCCACAGTGACTGTGCGTACATATCCCAAACAGAAGCTTCTGGATTATAGGCAACATCAGCATCGAGCTAAACGCTAGAGCTCCCACTTTCAAGGAGTGGAAATCCCACTCTGCCCTCTAGCAGGCATTACAAACTACTATGGACTACAAAGGGAAACCCAAACGCAACCTGCCCAGTGTCACGAGCCTACCAGACAAGATAAATGCCTTTTATGCTCGCTACGAGGCAAGCAACATGCTGTTCTGGACGACTATGTGAGCAAGACCTTTAAACAGGTCAACATTCACAAGGCCGCAGGGCCAGACGGATTACCAGAACGTGTTCTCAGAGAATGCGCAGACCAACTGGCAAGTGTCTTCACTGACATTTTCAAACTCTCCCTGATCAAGTCTGTAATACCTACATGTTTCAAGCAGACCACCATAGTCCCTGTACCCAAGAAAGCAAAGGTAACCTGCCTAAATGACTACCACTCCATAGCACTCACGTCAGTAGCCATGAAGCGTTTTGAAAGGCTGGTCATGTCTCACATCAACACCATCATCCCGGAAACCCTACACACATTCCAATTTGCATACCGCCGCAACAGATCCACAGATGACGCATTCTCAATCGCACTCCAAACTGCCCTTTCCCACCATGACAATAGGAACACCTATGTGTAGCCTGGGGCGGCAGGTAGCCTAGTGGTTAGAATGTTGGGCAAGTAACCGTTATTCTGCCCCTGAACAATGCAGTTAACCCACTGTTCCTAGGCCTTCATTGTAAACAAGAATTTTAACTGACTTAACAAAGGTTGAAAATATAATAATAATAATTGTGAGAATGTGAGAATGCTGTTCAACACCGTAATGCCCACAAAGCTCATCACTAAGCAAAGGACCCTCGGACTAAACACCTCCCTCTGCAACTGGCTCCTGGACTTCCTGACGGGCTGCCCCTAGGTGGTAAGGGTAGGCAATAAGACATCTTCCACACTGATCCTCAACACTGGGGCCCCTCGGGGTGTGTGCTTAGTCCCCTCCTGTACTCCCTGTTCACCCACGACTGTGTGGCCAAGCATGACTCCAACATCATCATTAAGTTCACTGGCGACACAACAGTGGAAGCGCCTGATCACTGACAACGATTAGACAGCTATTTAAAAAGTTCTACAGCTGCACCATCGAGTGCATTCTGACCGGACCGCTTGCATCACCGCTTGGTATGGCGACTGCTCGGTATGGCAACTGCTCGGCATCCGACCGTTAAGCGATACAGATGGTAGTGCGTACGGCTCAGCACATCACTGAGGCCAAGCTTCCTGCTGTCCAGGATCTATATATTAGGCGCTGTCAGAGGAAAGCCCAAAACATTGTCAAAGATTCTAGTCTCCCAAGTCATAGACTGTTCTCTTTGCTACAGCACGGCAAGCGGTAACGGAGTGCCAAGTATAGGTGCAAAAGGCTCCATAACAGCTTCTACCCCCCAAGCCATAACACTGCTGAACAATCAATCAAATGGCCACCCATACTTTTTACATTTTGTTTTTACACTGCTGCTTCTGTACTTGCTGTTTATTATCTTTGCATAGTCACTTTACCCCTACCTACACTACCATTCAAAAGTTCGGGGTCACTTAGAAATGTCCTTGTTTTTGGAAGAAAAGCACATTTTTCGTCCATTAAAATAAGATCAAATTGATCAGAAATACAGTGTAGACATTGTTAATGTTGTAAATGACTATTGTAGCAGGAAACGGCAGATTTTTAATGGAATATTTACATAGGCATACAGAGGCCCATTATCAGCAACCATCACGGCCTATTATCAACACCCATCACTCCAGTGTTCCAATGGCACGTTGTGTTAGCTAATCCAAGTTTATCATTTTAAAAGGATAATTGATCATTAGAAAACCCTTTTGCAATTATGTTAGCACAGCTGAAAACTGTTGTTCTGATTAAAGAAGCAATAAAACTGGCATTCTTTTGACTAGTTGAGTATCTGGAGCATCAGCAGTTGTGGGTTCGGTTACAGGCTCAAAATGGCCAGAAACAAAGACCTTTCTTCTGAAACTCGTCAGTCTATTCTTGTTCTGAGAAATGAAGGCTATTCCATGCGAGAAATTGCCAAGAAACTGAAGATCTCGTACAACGCTATGTACTACCCCTTCACAGAACAGCACAAACTAGCTCTAACCAGAATAGAAAGAGGAGTGTGAGGCCCTGGTGCACAACTGAGCAAGAAGACAAGTACATTGGAGTGTCTAGTTTGAGAAACAGACACCTCACAAGTCCTCAACTGGCAACTTCATTAAAACACCAGTCTCAACATCACTGGTGAAGAGGTGACTCCGAGATGCTGCCTAGAAGGCCAGTGACTTTCTTTCTAAGTGAGCCAAAACTTTGAACGGTAGTTTACATATACGAATTACCTCGACTAACCTGTACCCCCGCACATTGACTCTGTACCGGTACCCCCTGTATATAGCCTCATTGTTATTTGAATATTTGATTTGATTTTAATGCCTAAACTTAACCTTTTAGTACTTAGAAATTTGACGTTTGGAAAACTTCTAAATATGACGTTTGACAGACATGGATGAACATCTCATTCTTATGTGAGAGCTTATTGAAAGACCACACACATTCCCCCCAGCTCCTCTGTATGACTATAAATTGGAGGATTGGACTCCTTTCCTATTAGTCCATGTGTTGTTATCCCCTTTCCCATTGATAGCATTTAAAAGACTGGTTTGGCCCAGTAGGTCACGTGTCTAGATGTGTAATTGCAGCTGTCCGTTGCAGCTGGGTAAATTATTGCAACAGTAAAACAAAACATAGTATAAAACAATCAAGCGGCCCCTCTCTCATTTCCTCTGGGGGGATATGATCCACTGCCCTTCCTCCACCCACTCATAAACCACACACTCCCACCGACATCCCCCCCACTACATCCAGCTCCCACTCCCTTCCTCCTGAACCTGTGGAATTCTCTGGTGACATCATCGTCAGGCTCCGGGGAATGTGAGAACAGGATGAAGGGATGGAAGGGAGGGGGGAGAGTGGGAAGGAAAGAACCTGACAGTATGGTGAAAGTATTTATTTTACAACTATGTTATAAAGGCCTTATCATGGCCTGAGATTACTATATGTATGTTGCCTCACTGTAATGACAACAGGAGATTAAATAAGATCCAGAGAGACATAATTCTCAGAGACTTTTGACTAATCCTATTGATTGCTGTCTTGTAGGCTACTTCTATTGGCTTGCTGTGGCAAAATAGTATTTTTTCTGATCACTAAAACAAATGTTTTGCTGCCCCATACAAAACTATATCAAAAGTCAGATTAGACATGTATGAACTCAACATGATGAACTATGTCATCAAATATTTAGAAAATCAGTCTTTCACTAAATTAAAAGCAACGTTTTCCTCTAATCTCCACTTTGCAGTCTGTATTTTATGCTCTTCAACTTATTCACTTAGCTTAACAAAGTAATAGCTTTCAAAACTGCGACATCCTTGAAAAAAGTACACAAAATAATTTACAATTTTCAATGTTTGTAGAGTGGAATGGGGAAAAGGAAATGAGGCAGATCAAAGGCAGATCATTTCAAGACCCTGCCAGGGACAGAAACAGTAACATGCAGCAAGTTGAATCATTTTTTTTAATGCTCAGCAAGTTGTTGACAGGGGCATAATTTAGGCTGTTGTAAGAAAGGACCATTAAAGCCTGAGAAAGAGGAGTGGCAGGTGTGCATCAAAGCTGGGACCGAGAGACTGAAAAACATCTTCTATCTCAAGGCCATCAGATTCTTAAACAGCCATCACTAACACAGAGAGGCTGCTGCCTACATACAGACTTGAAATCATCGGCCACTTTAATAAATGGATCACTAGTCGTTTTAATAATGCCACTTTAATAATGTTTACATATCTTGCATTACTCATCTCATATGTATATACTGTATTTCTGTACGGCGTCTAGGTGTAGCAGGTAAGGCGGAGTCAGGCGCAGGACACAGAGATGAGTAATAAACGTAACTTTACTCAAAAAACAAATATTCCAAGAAGGAACATAATCAAGCTCACAAACGAGACCAACTTACAATGAACAAACACGCACAAAACCATGGGGGACAGAGGGTTAACTAAGGAACATATAATTATGGGAATGGAAACCAGGTGTGTACAATGAAGACAAAACAAATGGAAAATGAAAAGTGGATCGGTGGCGGCTAGAAAACCGGTGAGGGACCAACTTCGGCGGAAGTCGTGACAATTTCATACCATCTATTGCATCTTGCCTGTGCCGCTCGGTCATCGCTCATCCGTATATTTATATGTATATATTCTTATTCCATTCCTTTACTTAGATTTGTGTGTATTATGTAGCTGTGGAATTGTTAGATTACTTGTTAGATATTAGCACTGTCGGAACTAGAAGCACAAACATTTCGCTACACTCGCAATAACATCTGCTAATCATGTGTATGTGACCAATAAAATTTGATTTGATTTGGTATGTCTTTAGAGAAAATAGAGCTCTGAAAAGCAACAGAGCTGGCATAATTTCTCGTGAGTACAAGGCTGGGAATTGCCAGGGATATTATCACTATACATAGGTGCCGATACAATATTTATTGCGATTCTCACAATTCTATATGTATTTCAATTTGATACTGTGATTCAGGGTTGCCAGGTCTAGTAAAAATGTCTAACCCAATGACCACTCAAATCCAGCAAACAAGGCCTGAAAACTAGCCCAAATGTTTTTTTCAAAGCAAGAGAGGAGTTTTATCCAATAAACCCTTTTTCCAAAACATTATCGAGCAAATTAAGGAATATCGATGTAATTTTTAACGACATCCGAAGCTAAATTCAGTTTTCCATCAGTAATAATTATTGCGAGATTAACGTGATGTTGAAGGAATTTTTATATGTCACAAGAAAAAAACAAATTTGCCCTTATTAAACTCGCCAGATCATTTTCCATCAATGGATGTGTTATGCTGGTGAATGAGGACCCAAAAGCGACGTAATAGAAACAGAGTCTTTATTCCAGTCTTAAACAAAAATAATTCTCCTGGATATTATCAAAGGTAAATCCAAAACAGGAAACTGAAATCCTCTCGTCAGTAGAGAGGAACGACTGGAGACGCGACCACAGACTGCAGGTCGCTTCAGGAAGGCACAGGCCGTAGCTGACATAGACACCTGCTCACACGCAGCATCTGAAGAGGGCAAAAACACGACAGGGCGGAACAAGGACACGAACAGCAAACATCAACAAGAATCCGACAAGGACAGAAGCGGAAAACAGAGGAGAAATAGGGACTCTAATCAGAGGGCAAAATAGGGGACAGGTGTGAAAGAGTAAATGAGGTCGTTAGGAGAATGAGAAACAGCTGGGAGCAGGAACGGAACGATAGAGAGAGAGAGCGAGAGAGGGAGGGGAGAGAGAGGATAGAAGAGGGAAAGAACCTATAAGACCAGCAGAGGGAAGCACAGGACAAGACATGATGATCAATGACAAAACATGACAGTACCCCCCACTCACACGAGCGCCTCCCGGCGCACTCGAGGAGGAACCCTGGCGGCAACGAAGGAAATCATCAATCAACGAACGGTCCAGCACGTCCGAGATGGAACCCACTCCTCTCCTCAGGACCGTAACCCTCCCAATCCACTAAGTACTGGTGACCACGTCCCCGAGAACGCATGTCCATGATCTTCCGTACCTTGTAAATAGGTGCGCCCTCGACAAGGACGGGGGGGGGGGAGGGAAGACGAACGGGGGCGCGAAGAAAAGCTTGACACAGAGACATGGAAGACAGGGTGGACGCGACGAAGAATGTCGCGGAAGAAGCAGTCGCACAGCGACAGGATTGATGACCTGAGAGACACGGAACGGACCAATGAACCGCGAGGTCAACTTGCGAGAAGCTGTCGTAAGGGGAAGGTTACGAGTGGAAAGCCACACTCTCTGACCGCGACAATACCTAGGACTCTTAATCCTACGTTTATTGGCGGCTCTCACAGTCTGCGCCCTGTAACGGCAAAGTGCAGACCTGACCCTCCTCCAGGTGCGCTCACAACGTTGGACAAAAGCCTGAGCGAACGCTGGACTCGGCGAGCTGGGACGAGAACAGAGGAGGCTGGTACCCAAGACTACTCTGAAACGGAGATAGCCGGTAGCAACGAAGGAAGCGAGTTGTGAGCGTACTCAGCCCAGGGGAGCTGTTCTGCCCAAGACGCAGGGTTTCGAAACGAAAGGCTGCGTAATATGCGACCAATCGACTGATTGGCCCTTTCTGCTTGACCGTTAGACTGGGGATGAAACCCGGAAGAGAGACTGACGGAAGCACCAATCAAACGACAGAACTCCCTCCAAAACTGTGACGTGAATTGTGGGGCCTCTGTCTGAAACGGCGTCTAACGGGAGGCCATGAATTCTGAACACATTCTCAATGATGATTTGTGCCGTCTCCTTAGCGGAAGGAAGCTTAGCGAGGGGAATGAAATGTGCCGCCTTAGAGAACCTATCGATAACCGTAAGAATCACAGTCTTCCCCGCAGACGAAGGCAGACCGGTAATAAAGTCTAAGGCGATGTGAGACCATGGTCGAGAAGGAATGGGAAGCGGTCTGAGACGACCGGCAGGAGGAGAGTTACCTGACTTAGTCTGCGCGGAGTCCGAAAAAGCAGCCACGAAACGGCGCGTGTCACGCTCCTGAGTAGGCCACCAAAACCGCTGGCGAATAGAAGCAAGCGTACCCGAACGCCGGGGTGGCCAGCTAACTTGGCAGGTGAGCCCACTGAAAAACAGCCAGACGAGTAGAGACAGGAACGAACAGAAGGTTACTAGAAAGCGCGCGGCGACGCAGTTGAGTGAGTGCTTGCTTTACCTGTCTCTCAATTCCCCAGACAGTCAACCGACAACACGCCCTTCAGGGAGAATCCCCTCGGGGTCGGTAGAGCCACAGAGAACTAAAGAGACGGGATAAGGCATCAGGCTTGGTGTTTCTATTTCCCGGGCGATAGAAAATCACGAACTCGAAACGAGCGAAAAACAACGCCCAACGAGCTTGACGTGCATTAAGTCGTTTGGCAGAACGGATGTACTCAAGGTTCTTATGGTCAGTCCAAACGAAAAAGGGACGGTCGCCCCCTCCAACCACTGTCGCCATTCGCCTATGGCTAAGCGGATGGCGAGCAGTTCGCGGCACCACATCCTAGTTGCGTTCCGATGGCGACAGGCGATGAGAAAAGTAAGCGCAAGGATGGACCTTATCGTCAGAATGGAAGCGCTGAGACAGAATGGCTCCCACGCCACACTCTGAAGCGTCAACCTCGACAATGAATTGTTTAGTGACGTCAGGAGTAACAAGGTAGGGGCGGAAGTAAAACGCTTCTTGAGGAGATCAAAAGCTCCCTGGCGGAACCGGACCACTTAAAGCAAGTCTTGACAGAAGTCAGAGCTGTGAGAGGGGCAGCCACTTGACCGAAATTACGAATGAAACGCGATAGAAATTAGCGAAACCGAGAAAGCGCTGCAACTCGACACGTGACTTAGGGACGGGCCAATCGCTGACAGCCTGGACCTTAGCGGGATCCATCTGAATGCCTTCAGCGGAAATAACAGAACCGAGAAATGTGACAGAGGAGACATGAAAGGGCACTTCTCAGCCTTCACGTAGAGACAATTCTCTAAAAGGCGCTGGAGTACACGTCGAACGTGCTGAACATGAATCTCGAGTGACGGTGAAAAAATCAGGATATCGTCAAGGTAAACGAAAACAAAGATGTTCAGCATGTCTCTCAACATCATTAACTAATGCCTGAAAGACAGCTGGAGCATTAGCGAGACCGAACGGCAGAACCCCGTATTCAAAATGCCCTAACGGAGTGTTAAACGCCGTTTCCACTCGTCACCCTCTCTTATGCGCACGAGATGGTAAGCGTTACGAAGGTCCAACTTAGTAAAGAACCTGGCTCCCTGCAGAATCTCGAAGGCTGACGACATAAGGGGAAGCGATAACGATTCTAACCGTTATGTCATTCAACCCTCGATAATCCACGCAGGGGCGCAGAGTACCGTCCTTCTTCTTAACAAAAAAAACCCCGCTCCGGCGGGAGAAGAAGAGGCACCACGGTACCCGGCGTCGAGAGAAACAGACAGATAATCTCGAGAGCCTTACGTTCGGGAGCCGACAGAGAGTATAGTCTACCCCGAGGGGGAGTGGTCCCCGGAAGGAGATCAATACAAACATCATACGACCGGTGAGGAGGAAGAGAGTTGGCTCTGGACCGACTGAAGACCGTGCGCAGATCATGATATTCCTCCGGCACTCCTGTCAAATCACCAGGTTCCTCCTGAGTAGAGGGGACAGAGAAGAAACAGGAGGGATAGCAGACATTAACACTTCACATGACAAGAAACGTTCCAGGATAGGATAGAATTACTAGACCAATTAATAGAAGGATTTGACATACTAGCCAGGATGACCCAAAACAACAGGTGTAAAAGGTGAACGAAAAATCAAAAAGGAAATGGTCTCACTGTGGTTACCAGATACTGTGAGGTTAAAGGTAGTGTCTCACATCTGATACTGGGGAGAGACTACCATCTAAGGCGAACATGGGCGTGGGCTTCCCTAACTGTCTGAGAGGAATGTCATGTTTCCGAGCCCATGCTTCGTCCATAAAACAACCCTCAGCCCAGAGTCTATCAAGGCACTGCAGGAAGCAGCCGAACCGGTCCAGCGTAGATGGACCGACAAGGTAGTACAGGATCTTGATGGAGAGACCTGAGTAGTAGCGCTCACCAGTAGCCCTCCGCTTACTGATGAGCTCTGGCTTTTTACTGGACATGACATGACAAAATGTCCAGCAGAACCGCAATAGAGGCAAAGGCGGTTGGTGATTCTCCGTTCCCTCTCCTTAGTCGAGATGCGAATACCTCCCAGCTGCATGGGCTCAGTCTCTGAGCCGGTGGGAGGAGATGGTTGAATGCGGAGAGGGGAAACACCGTTAACGCGAGCTCTCTTCCACGAGCTCTGTGACGAAGATCTACCCGTCGTTCTATGCGGATGGTGGGAGTGCAATCAAAGAGTCCACGCTGGAAGGAACCTCCCGGGAGAGAATCTCATCCTTAACCTCAGCGTGGAGTCCCTCCAGAAAACGAGCGAGCAACGCCGGCTCGTTCCAGTCACTGGATGCAGCAAGAGTGCGAAACTCTATAGAGTAATCCGTTATGGATCGATCACCTTGACATAGGGAGCAGGGCCCTGGAAGCTCCCTTCCCAAAAACTGAACGATCAAAACCCGTATCATCTCCTCTTTAAAGTTCTGATAAACGTTAGAACACTCAGCCCTGCCTCCCAGATAGCTGTTCCCCACTCCCGAGCCCGACCAGTAAGGAGTGATATGACGTAAGCGATCCGAGCTCTCTCTCTTGAGTATGTGTTGGGCTGGAGAGAGAACACAATATCACACTGGTGAGAAAGGAGCGACACTCAGTGGGCTGCCCAGATAACATGGTGGGTTATTAACCCTAGGTTCCGGAGACTCGGAAGACCAGGAAGTAGCTGGTGGCACGAGACGAAGACTCTGAAACTGTCCTGAGAGATCGGAGACCTGAGCGGACAGGGTCTCAACGGCATGAGAGCAGCAGACAATTCCTGCTCGTGTCTGCCGACATTGCTCCCTGGATCTCGACGGCAAGTGTTTCGAGAATCCGTAGTCGCTGGGTCCATTCTTGGTCGGATTCTTCTGTTATGCTGGTGAATGAGGACCCAAAGCGACGTAATAGAAACAGAGTCTTTATTCCAGTTCTATAACAAACACATAATTCTCCTGGATATTATCKWAGGTAAATCCAAAACAGGAAACTGAAATCCTCTCGTCAGTAGAGAGGAACGACTGGAGACGCGACCACAGACTGCAGGTCGCTTCAGGAAGGCACAGGCCGTAGCTGACATAGACACCTGCTCACACGCAGCATCTGAAGAGGGCAAAAACACGACAGGGCGGAACAAGGACACAGAACAGCAAACATCAAACAAGAATCCGACAAGGACAGAAGCGGAAAACAGAGGGAGAAATAGGGACTCTAATCAGAGGGCAAAATAGGGGACAGGTGTGAAAGAGTAAATGAGGTCGTTAGGAGAATGAGAAACAGCTGGGAGCAGGAACGGAACGATAGAGAGAGAGAGCGAGAGAGGGAGAGAGGGAGGGGAGAGAGAGGGATAGAAAGAGGGAAAGAACCTAATAAGACCAGCAGAGGGAAGCACAGGGACAAGACATGATGATCAATGACAAAACATGACAGGATGTCGATTTAACTTGTTTGACTGCTATGATTGTAAATAAATCCTGTCTGCACATGTGCGTAACTATAGATATCGTAAATGCAAACAAAGAGAGTTTAAGTGATGAAAGTTGGAGGGAGGATCTCAAAATCTCTGTACAAGAAACACTTGGACTAAATTTAAAAAATGAATTTTAGGCTATTTTCTGGCAATTGTGCTGTTATTGTGTGGCAAATGTTAAAACTACAAACCATTATAAATGGCCTGTTTGACAAAATGTACTTTTCATTTCTAAAGGCATAGGCTACTGACAAAAATCTGGGTTTATGATTGGAATTTAACTTTGCCATGGTTTGCTGAGCTAGATGCAGGTAGCCTATAGCTCCTGATAGGCCTACATCTCATATCAGGGAATAGTCCACAATGAAACTGACATTAAATGTGAAGAACGATACATTTGCGACAAAGCTGTGACCATGATCACAATTTATAACTTCCAATGAATTAACTAAACATGGCCATGGGGGTGGGGGGGCAGAAGGATATATCGGTCTGCTAATACAGGACTATTAAAGGCCCAGTGCTTTTCTGAGAAAAAATAAATAAACATTATTCTGATTTCACAGCACCCCTACTTCCTGTGGCTATGAACACGGCCATTAATAATTGCATAATAACACAAGACTACAACAACAAACAAAAGGTATAATCTGTTTGGCAGCTCCAGGTAGGCTACACAAGTGGTACAAATTAATTTGCAATGACTCCAGTGATATCGTCATTTCAACATATTTATTGTATCAAATGGTAGGCTACAGTAGTCTACAATGATTAATAGGCTAGTTGATGGCCCACAGATGCAAATGTATCATTCTCCACATTTACACTATGTATAGAAAAGTATGTGGAGACCCCTTAAAATTAGTAGATTTGCCTATTTCAGCCACAATCGTTGCTGACAGGTGTATAAAATCGAGCATAGACCTACATTGTCAGTAGAATGACCTTACTGAATAGCTCAGTGACTTTCGTGGCACCGTCATAGGATGCAACCTTTCTAGGAAGGCTTTCCACTAGATATTGGAACATTGCTGCGGGGACTTGCTTCCATTCAGCCACAAGAACATTAGTGAGGTTTGGGCACTGATGTTGGGAGATTAGGCCTGGCTCGCAGGTGTTCAATAGGGTTGAGGTCAGGGCCCTGTGCAGGCCAGTCAAGTTCTTAAACATCGATCTCGACAAACCATTTCTGTATGGACCTGCACGAGGGCATTGTCATGCTGAAACAGGAAAGGGCCTTCTCCAAACTGTTGCCACAAGGTTGGAAGCACAGAATCGTCGAGAATGTCATTGTATGCTGTAGCGTTAAGATTTCCCTTCATTTGAACTAAGGAGCCTAGCCCAAACAATGAAAACCAGCCCCAGACCATTATTCCTCCATCAAACTTTACAGTTGGAACTATATATTCGGGTAGGTAGTGTTCTTCGACAATGGAAACCTATTTCATGAAGCTCCCAACGAACAGTTCTTCTGGTGACGTTGCTTCCAGAGGCAGTTTGGAACTCGGTAGTGAGTGTTGCAACCGAGGACAAACTATTTTTACGCGCTATGTGCTTCAGCACCCCGCGGTCCCGTTCTGTGAGCGGCAGGGCCGCTGTAGCTCCTAGCCGTTTTCCACTTCACAATAGCACTTACAGTTGACCGGGGCAACTCTAGCAGGGCAAACATTTGACGAACTGACTTACTAGAAGAATGGAGGCTGCAAAGGGGAATCAACTCCATATTAATGCTCATGATTTTGGAATGAGATATTCGACGAGCAGGTGTCTAGAGCTGAAAACAAATTGGCTCCCTATTTAAAAAGAAGATGGAGAAAAGATTATGAAGGAAAAATACTGGAGTTTTGGTGCAGGTACAGCCAACTAGCCCAAAAATAATTTTGCAATATTGTCAAAACGATACGATATATTGTCAAAAATGATATCCCAATATGTAACTTTACCGATCTTTACCCCCATCACTAAGTCGTTCAGTGTTACTAGAGGAAGTCAAGAAAGGTATTTACTGTGTCTTGGCAAAGGACGCAGAACAAAAACAGCTAAAGGCATAAGAAGATTTACTTTACAGGCCGATCTTCTTTCTTTATGATCTCACCTGCAGGCCTAAGGAGCCATCAGTGGCCAAATGTATTTCCAATTACAATGTGTCCTTGTGTTGCCTGTCGTTGGATTGAACCCCATTGTGAGCGTTGTCCCAGAGATGCTGGATGACTCATCTCACATAGAGCTTTATTAAACTCCCCATAGCCCAAGAGAGGGGAGACAGGGCAACAGGACTTGTGGAGGAAAACTGTCTGCATTCAATCTGCACTGAAGATGATTTAAATGACAAAGAATTAAGCTAAAAAAAAAGAGAGGGAAAAGGAAGGATTTGTGCGTGTGTGCGCACAGTTGCACAGATACATGTAATAATAATTGTCTGCAACAAACACAGTATGAAACAATTTGGTGCTGGATGAACAAGAATGTTGCTGACTGTATCTTTGAGTCATCTCTCTATTCCTAGAACACACACACGCACGCAAACACACACACAGAGGAATATTATATACCAGAGAACGCAGTCACATGTCAAAGTGTGATGGTTCAGGATAAAAGGAACATTACGTGAGAATTCCGTTCATTGACTACAGCTCAGCGTTCAACACCGTAGTGGCCAAACCCTTAACACAGGGGCCCCTCAGGGGTGTGTGCTTAGTCCCCACGTCTACTCCCTGTTCACCCACAATTGCGTGGATGTGCATGACTCCAACACAATTCTTAAGTTTGTTGATGACACAACAGTGGTAGGCCTGATCACCAACGACGATGAGACAGCCTATAGGGAGGAGGTCAGAGACCTGGCAGTGTGGTGCTAGGACAACAACCTCTCTCTCAACGTCAGCAAGAAAAAGGAGCTGATCGTGGACAAAGGAACCGGAGGGCGAGCACGGATCCACTCACATCGATGGGGTCGAGAGATTCCTCTGTGTCCACATCACTAAGGATTTGTCATTGTCCGGCATCTCGCATCATCTGTCAGCAGCATCTCTAGACTATCAAGCAGACTGCGAGCTGTGGTAGTTTGTTTCACGTCGTCCTCGGCCTGTACCGTGAGATGGCGGAGTTAGCCTGACCAGATGAATCCAGGTGAAAGCTCTGATTCCTTGTTAATGACACCTGTTAAATCCACTTCAATCAGTGTAGATGAAGGGGAGGAGACAGGGTAAAGAATCCTTTTTAAGCCTTGAGACAATTGAGACATGCATTGTGTATGTGTGCCATTCAGAGGGTGAATGGGCAAGACAAAATATTTAAGTGCTTTTGAACGAGGTATGGTAGTAGGTGCCAGGTGCACCGATTTGTGTCAAGAACTGCAACGCTACAGGGTTTTTCACGCTCAACAGTTTCTGTTTGTATTGAGAATCGTCCACCACCCAAAGGACATCCAGTCAACTTGACACAACTGTGGGAAGCATTGGAGTCAACATGGGCCAGCAGCCCTGCGGGAAGGCTTTCATCACCTTGTAGAGCCCATGCCTGACGATTTGAGGCTGTTCTGAGGGCAAAGGGGGGTGCAACTAGCGTTGTATTACCGCCACACCAGCAGTCATGAGTCATGACCGCAGTAAAATTCCAAGTGAGCGTTGAGTAACGTGAATCTCCTATTACGCACTCCAGACATGCTTTGGTAGTATCCAACTTGCTAACGACCAGGTCCTAATGGCCTTGTACTCAGGGCTCTATTGACCCTCTAACTACACTAACATCAATGCAAATACAATCAAAAATCACATCAAACACTTATCATCAAAACAGTATGTGCTTTTAAAACTCACCTCACTGTGATCCTCAATTTGAAGAAAGAAGTTCAACAGCTGGTTGAAGCTGAATGTAAAACATGGCGTTGTGGATGTTGTTTCAAAGCTTAACACAACTAAAAATGGACAGCGCTTTCTAAGGTGACGATTATTTCAAAACACCCATAGGCATATTAGAGGTTATGCTTAGATAGAATAGGCTTATGAGCCCAAAACCCCAAATTCCATTAATTAAAATTATGATTGTGCTGTTATATATATTATGCATGGCAGAAATTCATAAAACTAATTAAATATGTCTTTAAACTGCAAAAAAATAGAAAAAAAATAGTAATCGCCTTTGAGTGTGGACTGTATTATTTAGCATACTGGATGGACTATTTATCTTATGCTATGCTCCAAATTCTCGATCCAGGAGTCCAGGAGCCCTAAGCGATTGTCACGTTCCTGACCTTATTTCCTTTGTTTAGCCTTGTTTAGTTGGTCAGGACGTGAGCTGGGTGGGCATTCTATGTTATGTGTTTCTATGTTGGGTTCATTGTCAACTAGCCTGATATGGTTCTCAATCAGGGGCAGGTGTTTTACGTTTCCTCTGATTGAGAACCATATTAAGGTAGGCTGTTCTCACTGTTTGTTTGTGGGTGATTGTTGCTGTGTCTGTGTTTGTTTCACCACACGGTACTGTTTCGTTTCGTTCGTTCGTTCGTTCGTTTGTTCCTACCTGTTCGTGCGTTCATGTTTTATGTGTTCTCAAGTTCAGGTCTGTTAACGTCGTTTATTATTTTGTAGTTTGTTCAAGTGTTTTTTTCGTATTCGTTATTATTATTAAAATTATTATGTATTCAACCCACGCTGCGTTTTGGTCCGATCCTTGCTCCTCTTCAGACGAGTAGGAAGACGAGCGTTACAGCGATGCTGTTGGTTCATTGATTGGGCTGGGCAGATTATAGTCAGCCTGCAATTAGTGAATTTGTATTTTATTTTGAAAGCCTAGTAATAGGACATTTTTTATATTTTCATAATTAATTGGGTGACACATTACCTTTAGCTATACAGGGCATTCGGAAAGTATTAGGACCCCTTGACTTTTTACACATTTCATTACGTTACAGCCTTATTCTAAAATGGATTAAATACAAACAATACTCCATAATGACAAAATAAACTGTTTTTTATGACATTTTTGCACATAAAAACAATACATAAAAAATATATTTTTTACTTAAGTATTCAGACCCCTTGGTATGAGACTCGAAATTGAGCTCAGATGCATCCTGTTTCCAATGATCATCCTACACCTTGATTGGAGTCCACCTGTGGTAAATTCAATTGATTGGACATGATTTGGAAAGTCACACACCTGTCTATATAAGGTCCCACAGTTGACAGTGCATGTCAGAGCAAAAACCAAGCCATGAGGTCGAAGGAATTGTCCGTAGCGCTCAGAGACAGGATTGTGTTGAGACACAGATCTGGGGAAGTGTACCAAAACATTTCTGCAGCATTGAAAGTCCCCAAGAACACAGTGGCCTCCATCATTCTTAAATTGAAGAAGTTTGGAACCATCAAGACTCTTCCTAGAGCTGGCGGCCCGGCCAAACTGAGCAATCGGGGGTGAAGGGCCTTTGTCAGGGAGGTGACGAAGAACCTGATGGTCACTCTGACAGAGCTCCAGAGTTCTTCTGTGGAGATGGGATAACCTTCCAGAAGGACAACTATCTCTGCAGCACTCCACCAATCAGGCCTTTATGGATGAGTGGCCAGACAGAAGCCACTCCTCAGTAAAAGTCACATGAAACAAGAGTCTCTGGTCTGATGAAACCAAGATTGAACTCTTTGGCCTGAATGCCAAGCGTCACGTCTGAAGGAAACCTGGCACCATCCCTACGGTGAAGCATGGTAGGTGCAGCATCATGCTATGCGGATGTTTTTCAGCGGCAAGGACTGGGAGACTAGTCAGGATAGAGGCAAATATGAACGAAGCAAAGTACAGAGAGATTCTTGATGAAAACCTACTACAGAGCGCTCAGGACCTCAGACTGGGGCAAAGGTTCACCTTTCAACAGGACAACGGCCCTGAGCACACAGCCAAGAAAACACAGGAGTGGCTTGGGGACAAGTCTCTGAATGTCCTTGAGTGGCCCATCCAGAGCAAGAACTTGAACGCGATCGAACATCTCTGGAGAGACCTGAAAATAGCTGTGCAGCAACGCTCCCTATCCAACCTGACAGAGGTTAAGAGTGTCTGATGAGCAAAATAGGAGAAACTCCCCAAATACAGGTGTGCCATGCTTGTAGCGTCACACCCAAGAAGACTCGAGGCTGTAATGCTGCCAGAGGTGATTCAACAAAGTACTGAGTAAAGGGTCTTAATACTTATTTACATGTAATATTTCAACAACAAAAAAAATATAAATTTGTATTGTGATTATGGTGCATTGTGTGTAGATTGATAAGGGAATAAAAAAAAAAAATCTATTTTAGAAGAAGGCTGTAAAAAGTCAAGGGCTGAATACTTTCCGAATGCACTCTATATCTCACCACCATGTGTTTCCTCTCCTCATCTCTCTCCTTTATTCCTTTCTCGAGCGCGGAGAGGGGCTGGCAACAGTTTAGTGAAGTATGTTTCATAGCGAAAACATCTTACTATCAATGTTTCCGAACAAATGTAACCTTGTTTCCAAAATTAATCACTGGGTATCTGCAGGAACAGGGTTGGAGGGCCCATGGGATACAGAGTTTAGACGTAATATCACCTGACGCGCAGAAATAAGTGTTTTTATATTAAGCCCCTTCCCGCCCTATAAAACCGAGGTAGCCTACCCAGCATCAATGAAAAACTAACTGGCGGGAAGGCATGCCTCCTCCATTTCAGTGGATACAGATGACATGTCTTTTTATCCCCTGCCCCTGCCATTTGAAACTAATTTTACATACGGTACCATTCAAAAGTTTGGACACACCTACTCATTCAAGGCTCTTTCTTTATTTTGACTATTTTATACATTTTATACATTGTAGAATAATAGTGAAGACATCAAAACTATGACTATAACTATAACACATACGGAATCATGTAGTAACCAAAAAAGTGTTAAACAAATCAAAATATATTTTATATTTTAGATAATTCTAAGTAGCCACCCTTTGCCTGGATGACAGCTTTATACACTCTTGGCATTCTCTCAACCAGCTTCACCTGGAATGCTTTTCCAACAGTCTTGAAGGAGTTCCCACATATGCTGATCACTTGTTTGCTGCTTTTCCTTCACTCTACGGTCCAACTCATCCCAAACCATCTCATTTGGGTTGAGTTCGGGTGTTTGTGGAGGCCAGGTCCTCTGATGCAGCACTCCATCACTCTCCTTCTTGGACAAATATACCTTTCTTTATTTGGACTATTATAGCCTGGAGGTGTGTTGTTCATTGTCTTGTTGAAAAAGAAATGATGGTCCCACTAAGCACAAACCAGATGGGATGGCGTATCACTGCAGAATGCTATGGTAGCCATTCTGGTTAAGTGTGCCTTGAATTCAAAATAAATCAAATCAAATTTATTTATAAAGCCCTTCTTACATCAGCTGATATCTCAAAGTGCTGTACAGAAACCCATCCTAAAACCCCAAACAGCAAGCAATGCAGGTGTAGAAGCACGGTGGCTAGGAAAAACTCCCTAGAAAGGCCAGAACCTAGGAAGAAACCTAGAGAGGAACCAGGCTATGAGGGGTGGCCAGTCCTCTTCTGGCTGTGCCGGGTGGAGATTATAACAGAACATGGCCAAGATGTTGAAATGTTCATAGATGACCAGCAGGGTCAAATAATAATAATCACAGTGGATTTCGAGGGTGCAACAGGTCAGCACCTCAGGAGTAAATTTCAGTTGGCTTTTTATAGCCGATCATGAAGAGTATCTCTACCTCTCCTGCTGTCTCTAGAGAGTTGAAAACAGCAGGTCTAGGACAGGTAGCACGTCTGGTGAACAGGTCAGGATTCCATAGCCGCAGGCAGAACAGTTGAAACTGGAACAGCAGCACGTCCAGGTGGACTGGGGACAGCAAGGAGTCATCAAGCCAGGTAGTCCTGAGGTATGGTCCTAGGGCTCAGGTCCTCCGAGAGAGAGAGAGAAAGAAAGAGAATTAGAGAGAGCATACTTAAATTCACACAGGACACCAGATAAGACAGGACAAATACTCCAGATATAACACAGGACACCAGATAAGACAGGACAAATACTCCAGATATAACAGACTGACCCTAGCCCCCCGACACACAAACTACTGCAGCATAAATACTGGAGGCTGAGACAGGAGGGGTCAGGAGACACTGTGGCCCCAACCAACGATACCCCCGGACAGGGCCAAACAGGCAGGATATAACCCCACCCACTTTGCCAAAGCACAGCCCCCACACCACTAGAGGGATACCTTCAACCACCAACTTACCATCCTGAGACAAGGCTGAGTATAGCCCACAAAAATCTCCGCCACGGCACAACCCAAGGGGGGCGCCAACCCAGACAGGAAGATCACGTCAGTGACTCAACCCATTCAAGTGACGCACCCCTCCTAGGGATGGCATGGAAGAGCACCAGTAAGCCAGTGACTCAGCCTCTGTAATAGGGTTAGAGGCAGAGAATCCCAGTGGAGAAAGGGGAACCGGCCAGGCAGAGACAGCAAGGGCGGTTTGTTGCTCCAGTGCCTTTCCGTTCACCTTCACACTCCTGGGCCAGACTACACTCAGTTATTGGACCTACTGAAGAGATGAGTCTTCAATAAAGACTTAAAGGATGAGACCGAGTCTGCGTCTCTCACATGGGTAGGCAGACCATTCCATAAAAATGGAGCTCTATAGGAGAAAGCTCTGCCTCCAGCTGTTTGCTAAGAAATTCTAGGCAGTTAGGAGGCCTGCGTCTTGTGATCGTAGCGTACGTGTAGGTATGTACAGCAGGACCAAATCAGAAAGATAGGTAGGAGCAAGCCCATGTAATGCTTTGTAGGTTACCAGTAAAACCTTGAAATCAGCCCTTGCCTTAACAGGAAGCCAGTGTAGGGAGGCTAGCACTGGAGTAATATGATAATTTTTGGGGGTTCTAGTCAAGATTCTAGCAGCCGTGTTTAGCACTAACTGAAGTTTATTTAGTGCTTTATCCGTAGAGCATTGAAAGTAGAGCATTGCAGTAGTCCAACCTAGAAGTGACAAAAGCATGGATGAATTTTTCTGCATAATTTCTGGCAGAAAGTTTCTGATTTTTGCAATGTTACATAGATGGAAAAAAGCTGTCCTTGAAACAGTCTTGATATGTTCATCAAAAGAGAGATCAGGCCAAGGTCCTTCACAGTTTTATTTGAGACGACTGTACAACCATCAAGATTCATTGTCAAATTCAACAGAGGATCTCTTTGTTTCTTGGGACCTAGAACAAGCATCTCTGTTTTGAGTTTAAAATTAGAAAATTTGCAGCCATCCACTTCCTTATGTCTGAAACACAGGCTTCTAGCGAGGGCAATTTTGGGGCTTCACCATGTTTTATCGAAATGTACAGCTGTGTGTCATCCGCATAGCAGTGAAAGTTAACAATATGTTTCCGAATGACATCACCAAGAGGTAAAATATATAGTGACAACAATAGAGGTCCCAAAACGGAACCTTGAGTTACACCGAAATTTACAGTTGATTTGTCAGGGGAAAAACCATCTACAGAGACAAACTGATATCTTTCGGACAGATAAGATCTAAACCAGGCTAGAACTTGTCCGTGTAGACCAATTTGGGTTTCCAATCTCTCCAAAAGAATGTGGTGATTGATGGTATCAAAAGCAGCACTAAGGTCTAGGAGCACGAGGACAGATGCAGAGCCTCGGTCTCACACCATTAAAAGGTCATTTACCACCTTCACAAGTGGAGTCTCAGTGCTATGATGGGGTCTAAAACCAGACTGAAGCATTTCATATACATTGTTTGTTTTCAGGAAGGCAGTGAGTTGCTGCACAACAGCTTTTTCTACATTTCTTGAGAGGAATGGGAGATTCGATATAGGCCGATAGTTTTTAATATTTTCTATGTCAAGTTTTGGCTTTTTCATGACAGGCTTTATTACTGCAACTTTTAGTGAGTTTGGTACACATCCGGTGGCTAGAGAGCCATTTTTTATGTTCAACATAGGAGAGCCAAGCACAGGAAGCAGCTCTTTCAGTAGTTTAGTTGGAATAGGGTCCAGTATGCAGCTTGAAGGTTTAGAGGCCATGATTATTTTCATCATTGTGTCAAGAGATATAGTACTAAAACACTTGAGTGTCTCCCTTGATCCTAGGTCCTGGCAGAGTTGTGCAGACTCAGGACAACTGAGCTTTGGAGGAATATGCAGATTTAAAGAGGAGTCCGTAATTTGCTTTCTAATGATCATGATCTTTTCCTCAAAGACGTTCATGAATTTATCACTGCTGAAGTGAAAGCCATCCTCTGTTGGGAAATGCTGCTTTTTAGTTTAGTATCAAAAATATATTTTGGATTGTTCTTATTTTCCTCAATTAAGTTGGAAAAATAGGATGATCGAGCAGCAGTGAGGGCTTTTCGATACTGCACGGTACTGTCTTTCCAAGCTAGTCGGAAGACTTCCAGTTTGGTGTGGCGCCATTTCCGTTCCAATCTTCTGGAAGCTTGCTTCAGAGCTCGGGTATTTTCTGTATACCAGGGAGCTAGTTTCTTATGACAAATGTTTTTAGTTTTTAGGAGTGCGACTGCATCTAGAGTATTGCCCAAGGTTAAATTGAGTTCCTCAGTTAGGTGGTTAACTGATTTTTGTACTCTGACGTCCTTGGGTAGGCGGAGGGAGTCTGGAAGGGCATCTAGGAATCTTTGGATTGTCCGGGAATTTATAGCGCGACTTTTGATGTTCCTTGGTTGGGGTCTAAGCAGATTATTTGTTGCAATTGCAAACGTAATAGAATGGTGGTCCGATAGTCCAGGATTATGAGGAAAAACATGAAGATCCACAACAGTTATTCCACGGGACTAGGTCCAGAGTATGACTGTGGCAGTGAGTAGGTCCAGAGACATGTTGGACAAAAGCCACTGAGTCGATGATGGCTCCGAAAACCTTTTGGAGTGGGTCTGTTGACTTTTCCATGTGAATATTAAAGTCACCAAAAATTAGAATATTATCTGCCATTACTACAAGGTCCGATAGAAATTCAGGGATCTCAGTGAGGAATGCTGTATATGGCCCAGGAGGCCTGTAAACTGTAGCTATAAACAGTGATTGAGTAGGCTGCATAGATTTCATGACTAGAAGCTCAAAAGATGAAAACTGTGTTTTTTTTTGTAAATTGAAATTTGCTATTGTATATATGTTAGTAACACCTCCGCCTTGGCGGGATGTGCGGGGGATATGGTCACTAGTGTAACCAGGAGGTGAGGCCTCATTTAACACAGTAAATTCATCAGGCTTAAGCCATGTTTCAGTCAGGCCAATCACATCAAGATTATGATCAGTGATTAGTTAATTGACTATAACTACCTTGGAAGTGAGGGATCTAACATTAAGTAGCCTTATTTTGAGATGTGAGGTATCACAATCTCTTTCAATAATGGCAGGAATGGAGCAGGTCTTTATTCTAGTGAGATTGCTAAGGCGAACACCGCCATGTTTAGTTTTGCCCGACCTAGGTCGAGGCACAGGCACAGTCTCAATGGGGATAGCTGAGCTGACTACACTGACTATGCTAGTGGCAGACTCCACTAAGCTGGCAGGCTGGCTTACAGCCTGCTGCCTGGCCTGCACCCTATTTCATTGTGGAGCTAGGGGATTTAGAGCACTGTCTATGTTCGTAGATAAGATGAGAGCACCCCTCCAGCTAGGATGGAGTCCGTCACTCCTCAATAGGCCAGGCTTGGTCCTGTTTGTGGGGCAATTATCTACAAATTCTATCTTTTGGGAGGGGCAGAAAACAGTTTTCAACCAGCGATTGAGTTGTGAGACTGCTGTAGAGCTCATCACTCCCCCTAACTGGGAGGGGGCCAGAGTCAATTACTCGATGCCGACACATCTTTCTAGCTGATTTACACTCTGAAGCTATGTTGCGCTTGGTTACCTCTGACTGTTTCATCCTAACATCGTTGGTGCCGACGTGGATAACAATATCRCTATACTCTCTACACTCGCCAGTTTTAGCTTTAGCCAGCACCATCTTTAGATTAGCCTTAACATCGGTAACCCTGCCCCCTAGTAAACAGTGTATGATCGCTGGATGATTCGTTTTAAGTCTAATACTGCAGGTAATGGAGTCGCCAATGACTAGGGTTTTCAATTTGTCAGAGCTAATGGTGGGAGCCTTCGGCGTCTCAGACCCCGTAACGGGAGGAGTAGGGACCAGAGAAGGCTCGGCCTCTGACTCCGACTCGCTGCTTAATGGGGAGAACCGGTTTAAAGTTTCTGTCGGCTGAATGAGCGACACCGGTTGAGCATTCCTACAGCATTTCCCTCCAGAAGCCATGAGAAAGTTGTCCAGCTGCGGGGACCGTGCGAGGGGATTTATACTACTATCTGTACTTACTGGTGGAACAGACGCTGTTTCACCCTTTCCTACACTGAAATTACCCGTGCCTAACGATTGCGTCTGAAGCTAGGCTGCAGCACAGCTATCCTTGCCGTAAGGCGATCATTCTCCTGTATATTATGAGTACAGCGACTGCAATTAGAAGGCATCATGTTAATGTCACTACTTAGCTTCGGCTGGTGGAGGTCCTGACAAACCACGTCCAGATAAAGCGTCCGGAGTGAAAAAGTTGAATGAAAAAATTTAGAGCGAGGGAAAAAACTAAAAATATAAACGGTAATTAAAAAGTAAAAATTATCAAGTTGTCAGGTAGCAAAGTAAGGTTAGCAACAAAACGCACAGCAGCACCTAAACAAGTTGTGACCGGAAATGACGTTGAATTTAGAAGAGCCATAAATCACAGACAGGGTCAACAGCAAAGCAACCCCACAACATCAAATCAAATTGTATTTGTCACATGCGCCGAAAATAACAGGTGTAGACCTTACAGTGAAATGCTTACTTTCAAGCCCTTAACCAATAATGCTTTAAGAAGTTAAGAAAAATAAGTATTGCTTGGCGTGCAGTAGCAGAGAGAACAGTCTATGACTAGGGTGGCTGGAGTCTTAGACAATTTTTAGGGACTTCCTCTGACACCGCCTCGTATAGAGGTCCTGGATGGCTGGAAGCTTGGCCCCAGTGATGTACTGGGCCGTACGCACTACCTTCTGTAGTGCCTTGCGGTCAGAGGCCGAGCAGTTGCCATTCCAGGCAGTGATGCAACTAGTCAGGAAGCTCTTGATGGTGTAGCTGTAGAACCTTTTGAGGATCTGAGGACCCATGCCAAATATTTTGAATCTCCTGAGGGGGAATAGGCTTTGTCGTGCCCTCTTCACGACTGTCTTAGTGTGTTTGGACCATGATGTGGACACCAAGGAACTTGAAGCTCTTAACCTGTTCCACTACAGCCCTGTTGAAGAAATTGGGGGGCGTGCTCGGTCCTCCTTTTCCTGTAGTCCACAATCATCTCCTTTGTCTTGATCACGTTGAGGGAGATGTTGTTGTCCTGGCAACACATGGCCAGGTCTCTGACCTCTTCCCTATAGGCTGTCTCATCATTGTCGGTGATCAGGCCTACCGCTGTTGTGTCATCGGCAAACTTGATGGTGATGGAGTTGTGCCTTGCCATGCAGTCATGAGTGAACAGGGAGTACAGGAGGAGACTGAGCTCGCACCCGAGGGGCACGCAGGTTGAGGATCAGCATGGCGTATGTGTTGTTCCCTACCCTTACCACCTGGGGGCGGCCCGTCAGAAAGTCCAGGATCCAGTTGCAGAGAGAGGTGTTCGGTTTCAGGGTCCTTAGCTTAGTGATGAGCTTTTAGGGCACTATGGTGTTGAACGCTGAGCTGTAGTCAATGAAAAGCATTCTCACATAGGTGTTCCCTTTGTCCAGATGGGAAAGGGCAGTGTTGAGTGCAATAGAGATTGCATCATCTGTGGATCTGTTGGGGTGGTTTGTAAATTGGAGTGGGTCTAGGGTTTCTGGGATAATGGTGTTAATGTGAGCCATGACCAGCCTTTCAAAGCACTTCATGGCTACAGACGTGAGTGCTACGGGTATGTAGTCATTTAGGCAGGGACTACGGTGGTCTGCTTGAAACATGTTGGTACTTATTTTTCTTCAGAAAGTAGAAGCCTGAAACAAGGTTCTAAAGACTGTTGACATCTAGTGGAAGCCTTAGGAAGTGCAATATGACCCCATAGACACTGTATATTGGATAGGCAAACCTACAAACCTCAGATTTCCCACTTCCTGGTTGGATTTTTTCTCAGGTTTTTACCTGCCATATGAGTTCTGTTATACTCACAGACATCATTCAAACATTTTTAGAAACTTCAGAGTGTTTTCTATCCAAA
Organism: Salvelinus sp. IW2-2015; assembly: GCF_002910315.2. Classification (NCBI taxonomy): domain Eukaryota; kingdom Metazoa; phylum Chordata; class Actinopteri; order Salmoniformes; family Salmonidae; genus Salvelinus; species Salvelinus sp. IW2-2015. The sequence goes on along the minus strand of NW_019944497.1, from coordinate 82,255 downwards.
TATACTAATGTGCATATCTTAGCTTCTGGGCCTGAGTAGCAGGCAGTTTACTCTGGGCACCTTACTTATCCAAGCTACTCAATACTGCCCCCAGCCATAAAGTGTTAAAGGTCTTACTCACATAGGCTATGGAGAGCGTGATCACACACGTCGTCCGGAACAGCTGGTGCTCTCATGCATGTCTCAGTGTTACTTGCCTCGAAGCGAGCATAGAAGTAATTTAACTCGTCTTGTAGGTTCGTGTCACCAGGCAGCTCGTGGCTGTGCTTCCCTTTGTAGTCTGTAATAGTTAGCAAGCCCTGCCACATCCGACGAGCGTTGGAGCCGGTGTAGTACGATTCAGTCTTAGTCCTGTATTGATGCTTTGCCTGTTTTTTTTATTTTTTTTATTTTTTATTTCACCTTTATTTAACCAGGTAGGCTAGTTGAGAACAAGTTCTCATTTGCAACTGCGACCTGGCCAAGATAAAGCATAGCAGTGTGAACAGACAACACAGAGTTACACATGGAGTAAACAATAAACAAGTCAATAACATGGTAGAAAAAAAGAGAATCTATATACAATGTGTGCAAAAGGCATGAGGTAGGCAATAAATCGAATAATTACAATTTAGCAGATTAACACTGAGGTCTATATAAATCATCAGCATGATCATGTGCAAGAAGAGATATTGGTACTGTGTGCAAAAGAGCAGAGAAAAGAAATAAATAAAAGCAGTATGGGGGTGAGGTAGTAAATTGGGTGTAGTTTACAGATGACTATGTACAGCTGCAGCGATCGGTTAGCTGCTCGGATAGCAGAATTTAAATTGTTGAGGGAGATAAAAGTCTCAACTTCAGAGATTTTTGCAATTCGTTCCAGTCGCAGGCAGCAGAGAACTGGAAGGAAAGCGTCCAAGATGAGTTTTAGCTTTAGGGATGATCAGTGAGATACACCTGCTGGAGCGCGTGCTGCGGGTGGGTGTAGCCATCGTGACCAGTGAACTGAGATAAGGCGCACTTTACCTAGCATAGCCTTGTAGATGACCTGGAGCCAGTGGTCTGACGACGACATGTAGCGAGGCCAGCCGACTAGGCATACAGGTCGCAGTGGTGGGTCGTATAAGGTGCTTTAGTAAAACAAAACGAATGGCACTGTGAATTAAACTGCATCCAGTTTGCTGGTAGTAGAGTGTTGGAAGCTATTTGTAGATGACATCGCCGAAGTCGAGGAATCGGCAGGATAGTCAGTTTACTAGGGTAAGTTTGCGGCGTGAGTGAAGGAGGCTTTGTGCGGAATAGAAAGCCGATTCTTGATTTGATTTGGATTGGAGTTGTTTGATATGAGTCTGGAAGGAGATTTGCAGTCTAGCCAGACACCTAGGTACTTATAGATGTCCACATATTCTAGGTCGAACCGTCCAGGGTGGTGATGCTTAGTCGGGCGTGCGGGTGCAGCAGCGAACGGTTGAAAAGCATGCATTGGTTTTACTAGCGTTTAAGAGCAGTTGGAGGCCACGAAGGGTGTTGTATGGCATTGAAGCTCGTTTGGAGGTTAGATAGCACAGTGTCCAAGGAAGGGCCGAAGTATATATAGAATTGGTGTCGTCTGCGTAGAGGTGGATCAGGGAACGCCCGCAGCAAGAGCAACATCATTGATGTATACAGAGAAAAGAGTCGGCCCGAGAATTGAACCCTGTGGTAACCCCCATAGGAGACTGCCAGAACCGGACAAATGCCCTCCGATTTGACACACTGAACTCGTCTGCAAAGTAGTTGGTGAACCAGGCAAGCAGTCAATTAGAAAAACCGAGGCTACTGAGTCTGCCGATAAGAATATGGGGATTGACAGAGTCGAAAGCCTTGGCCAGGGCGATGAAGACGGCTGCACAGTAATGTCTTTATCGATGGCGGTTATGATGTCGTTTAGTACCTTGAGCGTGGCTGAGGTGCATCCGTGACAGGCTCGGAAACCGGATTGCACAGCGGAGAAGGTACGGTGGGATTCGGATGGTCAGTGATCTGTTTGTTGACTTGGCTTTCGAAGACCTTAGATAGGCAGGCAGGATGGATATAGGTCTGTAACAGTTTGGGTCCAGGGTGTCTCCCCTTTGAAGAGGGGATGACCGCGGCAGCTTTCCAATCCTTGGGGATCTCAGATGATACGAAGAGAGGTTGAACAGGCTGGTAATAGGGTGCGACAATGGCGGCGGACAGTTCCAGAAATAGGGGTCCAGATTGTCAAGCCCAGCTGATTTGTATGGTCCAGGTTTTCCACTCTTTCAGAACATCTGCTATCTGGATTTGGGTAAAGGAGAAGCTGGGGAGGCTTGGGCGAGTAGCAGCGGGGGGGCGGGGCTGTTGGCCAAGGTGGAGTCGCCAGGAAGGAAGGCATGGCCAGCCATTGAGAAATGCTTGTTGAAGTCTTCGATTATCACGGATTTATCGGTGGTGACCGTGTTACCTAGCCTCAGTTGCAGTGGGCAGCTGGAGGAGGTGCTCTTGTTCTCCATGGACTTTACAGTATCCCAGAACTTTTTGAGTTAGAGCTACAGGATGCGAATTTCTGCTTGAAAAAAGCTGGCCTTTGCTTTCCTGACTGACTGCGTGTATTGGTTCCTGACTTCCCTGAACAGTTGCATATCCGCGGCTCTTCGATGCTATATTGCAGTTCGCCACAGGATGTTTTTGGCTGGTCGAGGCAGTCAGGTCTGGAGTGAACCAAGGGCTATATCTGTTCTTGTTCTGCATTTTTGAACGGAGCATGCTTGTCTAATATGGTGAGGAAGTAACATTTAAAGAATGACCAGGCATCCTCAACTGACGGGATGAGGTCAATTCCTTCCAGGGTACCGCGGCCAGGTCGAATTAGAAAGCCTGCTCGCAGAAGTGTTTAGGGAGCGTTTGACAGTGATGAGGGTGGTCGTTTGACCGCAGACCCGTGGCGGATACAGGCAATGAGGCAGTGATCGCTGAGATCTTGATTGAAGACAGCAGAGGTGTATTTGGAGGGCAGGTTGGTCAGGAATAATGTCTATTAGGGTGCCCATGTTTACGGATTAGGGTTGTACCTGGTGGGTTCTGATGATTTGTGTGAGATTGAGGGCATCCAAGCTTGGATTGTAGGACTGCCGGGGGTGTTAAGCATATCCCAGTTTAGGTCACCTAACAGAACAAACTCTGAAGCTAGATGGGGAGCGATCAATTCACAGATGGTGTCCAGGGCACAGCTGGGACGCTGAGGGGGTCTCGGTAGCAGGCGGCAACAGTGAGGAGACTTATTTCTGAGAGATTAATTTTTAAAATTAGAAGTTCGAACTGTTTGGGCATTAGACCTGGAAAGTATGACAGAACTTGCAGGCTATCTCTGCATAGATTGCAACTCCTCCCCCTTTGGCAGTTCTATCTTGACGGAAAGTGTTATAGTTGGGTATGGAAATCTCAGAATTTTTGGTGGCCTTCTAAGCCAGGATTCGGACCGGCAAGACATCAGATTGGCAGAGTGTGCTAAACGGTGAGTAAGGCAAACTTAGGGAGGAGGCTTTCTGATGTTGACATGCATGAGGCCAAGGCTTTTCGAACGCAGAAGTCAACAAATGAGGGTGACTGGGACATGCAGGGCCTGGGTTTACCTCCACATCACCCGAGGAACAGAGGTAGAGTAGGATGAGGGTGCGGCTAAAGGCTATCAAAACTGGCGCTAGAGCGTTGGGGACAAAGAATAAAAGGAGCAGATTTATGGGCGTTGTAGAATAGATTCTGGGCATAATGTGCAGACAGGGGTATGGAGGGGCGCGGGTACAGCGGAGGCAAGCCCAGGCACTGGGTGATGATAAGAGAGGTTGTATCTCTGGACATGCTGGTCTCAATGGGTGAGGTCACCGCATGTGTGGGGGGTGGGACAAAGGGGGTATCAGAGGTACGGAGAGTGGAACTACAGGGTCCATTGCAAACCAAAACAATGACAATGAAAACTAGCCTGAACAACAGTATGCAAGGCATATTGATATTTGAGAGAGACATACAATAAGGCATTTGATGGTTCATCGGAGGGTATAGCGGGATTTCTTAAAAGCTTCCGGGTTAGAGTCCCGCTTGTTGAAAGCAGCAGCTCCACCCTTTAGCTCAGTGCGGATGTTGCCTGTAATCCATGGCTTCTGGTTGGGGTATGTACATACGGTCAATGTCGGGACGACGTCATCGATGCACTTATTGATGAAGCCAGTGACTGATGTGGTGGTGAATCACACCTCCTCCTCCATGCTTCACGGTGGAAACCACACCGATCATCCAATCACCTACTCTGCGACTCACGTAGACACGGCTGTTGGAACTCAAACTCTCAAATTTGGACACATCAGACCAAAAGATTTACACCGGTCTAATGTCCATTGCTTGTGTTTCTTGCCCAAGCAAGTCTCTTCTTATTATTGGTGTCCTTTAGTAGTGGTTTCTTTGCTGCAATTCGACCATGAAGTCCTGATTCACGTAGTCTCCTTTGAACAGTTGACGGTGAGATATGTCTGTTACTGTGAAGCATTTTTTTGGGCTGCAATCTAAGGTGCAGTTATTCTAATGAAATTATCCTCTGCAGTAGAGGTAACTCTGGGTCTTCCTTTCCTGTGGCGGTCCTTGTGATAGCCAGTTTCATGGTTTTGTTTTTGTTTTTTTGATGGTTCTTGCCACTGCACTTTCAAAGTTCTTGACATTTTCCTGATTGACAGACCTTCATGTCTTAAAGTATTGATGGACTGCCATTTCTCTTTGCATATTTGAGCTGTTCTAGAATAGGGACTTGGTCTTTTACTAAATAGGGCTATCTTCTGTGCACTACCCCTACCTTGTCACAACACAAATGATTGGCTCAAACGCATTAAATTAACTTTTAATAAGGCACACTTGTTAATTCAAATGCATTACAGGTGACTACCCCATGAAGCTGGTTGAGAGAATGCCAAGTGTGCGAAGCTGTCATCAAAGCAAAGGGTGGCTATGTTGAAGAATCTCAAATATAAAATATATTTTGATTTGTTTAACACTTTTTTGGTTACTACATGATTCTGTATGTGTTATTTCATAGTTTATGTCTTCACTATTATTCTACAATGTAGAAAATAGTCCAAATAAAGAAAAACCCTTGAATGAGTAGGTGTGTCCAATCTTTTGATTGGTACTGTATTAGTAAAGATAAAATTGAGAACAGGCTGATGGGTGAAAATATGATCACTTGATGAGAGGACAGCTGTGTAGCCTGAGGCAAGGAATAGTGCAAGCTTTTTTTTGCAATTTTTTCAAATCAACAGCATATAGTTGCACCATGCAGCCCATTTATGTTTTGATTTCTAAGACATTCCACGGTTTGTAACATTCGTAACTAAAGTTGCCAAATAACTCTAAATCTATAATATAGGTCCCTTTTCAAATTATCCCTTTTACGCTCAACATAGCCACTTCATATGCACACTCTCTTTACAATGGTAAAAGTATCCTTTCTATTTTATTCAGCTGAGTTCAATAATATTCTTCTTACTATAAAATAATATAGAATAATAGCAAGGGACCTCAGCCCTAGCTGCAACTCAATATTAGGAAGGTGTTCCTAATGTTTAGTACACTCAGTGTAGTTCATTAATTTAACACAATGCATCCAATGCCTGTGATCTGGTTGCATCTCACTAAAGAACAGAGGAAAATGAGCAGCACTGAAATTCCATTAAACAACCTTCGAATATTATAGTCAACTGTAAATCAGCTGACTTTTGTTCAGTGCATTTCACATAGATAGTCTTTTTTTCCTTCGCTAGCTTTCACCTTGGGGGTTGGAGAGGTAACAAGGCCTGACTGGAAGGTAGCTTGACTAGCCCGACAAAAAGTTTCAGATGGCTGACATTAAGGAAAGAGCTGAGGGGAATGGCCCTGCTTCAACTATCTGACAACATCTTGACTGAATCTAGAGTCATAGTGTTGGACGAGAGCTTCAATGGAGTCCATTTATTTTGGGATTATCTAGCAAAGTGCACAGACATCTGGTTTAGCATGCATTGTGTGATGTAAACAACCCTACAGTAATACCAGCTGATTACCACTATCTGTGTGTTATTTTGTGGCTGAAAGGTTTCTGAGCAAAAAGTTTGTTCATAGTTTGCGGAATGTGCCCAGAGAGAAATGTAAAATCTAGATTGTATTACCACAATAGTTTAAAATAAATTATAGTGATTAAACAGATTGATTTGTCTAATGATCAAGTAGATTTTTTTTTGTGTAAAATCTCAGACTGATTTAGATGAACTTCATACCCATCTACCAACATACTCAATGTTACATCCTATACATGGCCATGACTTCCTCATTTCCACAAATCTCTCAATTATCATTACATTTTGCTTTATTGGCTATTGGAACAATGTTTTTTGTCTTTTTTGGGCCAAATCAAGAAATTGCAGGTGAACTCCAGTAATACAATATATCATATAACTCATCCATTGTGCGCCTTAAAAATTATTAACAAAATGTTGTGTGTGTGTGTATCTATTCCAGTCTCCATAGCAATGATAGCTCTCCCAGAGTTTTGGCTTGGGCGCTAAGAAAACAGACAACCTCCTCGTAATCCCTGGTGGTTAATATATAGCAGTAAATTCACAGACAATGGCTCTCCCCCTCTTACTAACTTTAGGGAATGGGGGCAGTTGAGGTCAGTCTCTAGACTAATTGCGATAGCAGTGAGGGAATGGGCTATTCTACTACTGCTGACATGGTTATGTTTCATCCTGGCCTTGAACACACAACCGCAGTGTGCAACAGTAACTTTGAGGTTTAATGAAAAAGGGAGGAAGGGAGCTTTTCCTCAGTCTGAGACCCGTGGAGGGGTGGATGATGTCAGTTTGGGTTTCTGTGGTATTGTTTAACATGCTCACCACCAGGGTCAATAAACGGAATTGGGAGGCAGTCAAAACAATGGATTCCAAAACAGGAAGACTGGGACTAACAGGAAATGCCATTTTTTCATGTGCAGTTTTTTGTGTGTTTTCTTTGGCTGTTGAATTAGAAGGGTAAAATGACCTTATTTGGAAGTGGTTTCAGTACCACCAGTGGTAGAAGAGCTGTATCTTCTGCATTGTGTCCACAGACTGTTATGAGAGAGTTAGTGTAAGGATCAGCGCAAATTCATTACCTGAATGCAGACCCTGTATGTAATAGTTCATACATCAAAAACAAGGTATATGATACTGTACATGCAACGGCATAAAAGTACAACATGGTTAAACTTCCTTTAACTTAAATCCTAGAGATCCGCTGTAGCTCAGTTGGTAGAGCATGGCGGTTGCAATGCCAAGATAGTAGATTCGATTTCCAGGACCACCTATACGTAAAATGTATGCACACATGACTAAGTCACCTTGGATAAAGGCGTCGGCTAAATGACATATATTATATTATTATTATTGCAATGAAGTAAAATTGTATATACTGTATGCATATTATATATACACCTCACATGTGACCTGTGATAAGACTATGAACAAAGTTGATTCAAACTGAATATCTGACTCCAAAAAGATGATTTAGCAATGGGGAAGCAGGACTATTGTTGAGATTAGCTAACTAAAATCAAAAAATGGTCATGACAAGTGAATACAAAACGCAAATATTGTTTAATAACTTTTTAAAATATACAAGGCATAAATCTTAAGTTACAAGGCACTTCTCCCCTCACAGGTGGCAATTATCAGTCACCAATCAGTCATCAATCAAAAGACACACCTCGTCCTGTTTCCATTACCCAATCACATCCCCTTGGTTTAAAAACCCATTCAGTTGTTCTCTGTGTAGCTCAATCTCTCTGTCATTCTTTTGTTTTTGTAACTACATGTCACTGTGTCTGGTATCCTGTGAGTATTGTTTTGTTATGGTGTTTGACTGTTTGTTTGATGGTGGGACAAGTTGCCCATGGGCATACACTACCCGTAGGTAAACTTTGTCTAAATACACTAGTTAGAACTGGGTGGACCACCCTCTGTATTTTTGTTGAGTTAGTTAGCTGTATTGAAGTCGGCTAGTCTAGTTTTGGGATATTTGTTTCTTTCCTTGGGTCCAGCTCAGCCCCTTTTCCTGCCCCCCCCCCCCCTTTACTGTGTGTTTACCAAATAAACCATGAGTGTTTGACAGTAATTTAGTTGTCTGTGGTTTTTCGTTCTCACTTTTTCACTATACTTTGCATGAGTTATGTTACGGTCTCGTTGCCATCCCCCCTAGTCTGAAGAGCCAAAGGGATTCGTAACAGTCATGGATTTAGCTGTTGGTCTTTCCACTAAGCTTTTCAGGCTGTTTGCAATGTGGAAAATGTGGCTGTCAAGCAGACGATGGGAGAGAGGATAATTTGACAGTAAGTTGAACTGAAAAGTCTTCTTGGTAACAGGGAAGGGTGTACCTAGAGGACCACCATAACCACTACAGCCTACATATTTCTAGATGTTTAAACACATTGGTGAATTATTTTAGACATGGAGGATGATGGCACATTTCAAGTCTTGTCGGTCCATAAAAGTGCATAAGCCGGAAACCAAAGCTTGGCTCATCAACCATTCAATATCCAAGGGGTAGCCTAATCAGCTCATTGATCATTTCTAGCTTCCCATGCACAATGAACATTCAGGAATTAGATCATTTTAATGGGGTATTTATACAAACCATGGTAGTAAACACCCTCTGTGGCCCTGGGGTGACACAGCAGTGGAAGACACCTCACACCGTCTGGGTCTGGGCCTTAGGGAGGTCATAAGACGATTGTGGGAAGACGAGAGCCCTAAATATGACATAATATAGACACGGAACTTGATGTTGTACAGTGTTATGATATTGATTTTAGCTTGTGGTTGTACTTTGCTGGTAACAAAATACTATGACAGTGTTGCACGTCTAATTCTAGACCGTTCATGAATTCAATTAACTGTAGACAGTGCTTGTCTGTCAAATGTTGTATACTGTTGTATCACATCCTATGTTTGTCCTAAATGTTCACGAAGATGTAAAAATGAAGGCCATTAACACTGACCATGTCATGCTATTCTCAATTTGCTCTGATACTTTCCCTTTATCTTCCACAATGATTTCACTCTCCTCTTATTTGCCTTTTGCGAATCAGATGTTCTCATTCTGGATGTGATGTTAATCACCCCTTTTATGGAGGCTTGATATGACATACACTACTGGTCAAAGGTTTTTGAACACCTACTCATTCAAGGGTTTTTCTTTATTTTTACTGTTGTCTACATTGTAGAATAATAGTGAAGACATCAAAACTATGAAATAGCACATATGGAATAATGTAGTAACCAAAAAAGTTAAACAAATCAAAATATATTTTAAATTTGAGATTCTTCAAATATCCACCATTTGCCTTGATGACAGCTTTGCAAAAGTCTATCAAACTTTTTTCTCCTTTGCCTATGGCCAAATTACATTACATTTTTGTTAATGGCCCGAAGTGCTGTGTATAGGACAGAGGAGGCTGGTGTTCATTGTAATGGCTGGAATGGAATCAATGGAACAGAGTCATACAAGTTTCCATGTGTTTGATACCATTCCACTTATACCATTCCAGCAATTACAAAGAGCATGTCCTCCTATAGCTCCTCCCACCAGCCTCCTCTAATATAGGATACCATGTTGATAGAAGTAAATTTAACAATTGTGGAAAAAGCTATAACTTGAACTACCAATGTGTGTGAGTACGTGCATGCATGCGTTGGAGTGGAATGGGGACCTTGGTATGTGCATATGGCTTTCAGGAAAAAGACGTCTGCATTTATAGTTGGCAGGGTCAGTTCCTTTGGATGCGCTCTGCTGGCTAACAGTCAAAGCAGGATGCACCCAGTTGGCACAATATATTTTGGGCCAAAAATGATAACTCAACTCCATAATTCATTGAATCAGATGGCTCATTCATCACAAAACCCACTGATATTTCAATATTTTTTTAATTGAAAAGATTAACAAACTTAGATATGACATGCCAGCAACAAACGCTGTCACTATGCATCCAAGTACAGTACCAGTCAAAAGTGGACACACCTACTCATTCAAGGGGTTTTCTTTATTTGGACTATTATAGCCTGGAGGTGTGTTGGGTCATTGTCCTGTTTAAAAACAAATGATAGTCCTGGTAAGCCCAAACCAGATGGGATGGCATATTGTGGCAGAATGCTGTGGTAGCGATGCTGGTTAAGTGTGCCTCAAAAAAAATATATTATCCACAGTGTCACCAGCAAAACACCATCACACCTCCTACTCCATGCTTCACGGTGGGAAACACACATGCAGAGATCATCCATTCACATACTCTGCATCTCACAAAGACACAGCGGTTGGAACAAAATCTCACATTTGGACTCATCAGACCAAAGGACAGATTTCCACCGGTCTAACGTCCATTGCTCGTGTGTCCTGGCCCAAGTAAGTCTTATTGGTATCCTTCAGTAGTGGTTTCTTTGCAGCAATTCGACCATGAAAGCTTGATTCACGCAGTCTCCTCTGAACAGTTGATGCTGACATGTGTCTGTTACTTGAACTCTGAAGCATTTATTTCAACTGCAATCTGAGATGCAGTTAACTCTGATTAACTTATCTTAGCAGAGGTAACTCTGGGTCTTCCTTTCCTGTGGCGGTCCTCATGAGAGCCAGTTTCATAATAGCACTTGATGGTTTTTGCAATTTATATTCAAATGTATGAACTGGGTTCTACAGTTTGACCCTGCTGCTGTCTGTCTCCAAACAACCCCCCCCCCCCATCTAAATGTGTGATGGTTAGTGTATTTTCTGTATGGAGGCTAATGATCCATCATGTATGACATTGCTGGGAGTGTGTAAACTTATATTTTTATTATCATAGTATGTTATCTACTTAAATGTGTAAATTGACCAATTTGGCACATTTGGACAGACTTGATACAAAATATTGTGTAGTGAAGTAATTCTTCACTGTATCAGTCTGTAATATTGCACACACACTGCTGCCATATTATGGACAACATGTACATTACACCCAGAATCCTACCTCAATGTATGGACTTTCTCTTGCATTTCAAAAATGGGAGAAAAAAAATAGGAAATGCATGTTTTTTGTATGTATTATCTTTTACCAGATCTAATGTGTTATATTCTCCTACATTAATTTCACATTTCCACAAACTTCAATGTGTTTCCTTTCAAATGGTATCAAGAATATGCATATCTTTGCTTCAGGTACTGAGCTACAGGCAGTTTGTCATTTTAGCCAAAAATGTTAAAGGGTGTGATCCTTAAGAGGGTATTGAGTCTAACAGAACACAGAGGGTGTTGTATAATGGAAGCCTCTCCAACATAATCCAGGTATAATCAGGAATTCCCCAGGGCAGCTGTCTAGGCCTCTTACTTTTTAAAATCTTTACTAACGACTTTGAGGAAAGTCAGTGTGTCTATGTATGCAGATAACACAACACTATACACGTCAGCTACTACAGTGACTGAAATAACTGCAACACTTCACAAAGGGTGGCAAGGAGTAAGTTAGTCCTAAATATTTAAAAAACTAAAAGCATTGTATTTGGTACAAATCATCATTCACTAAATTTTATAATGTGGAAATTTAGCAATTTGAGGTGACTAAACTGCTTGGAGTAACCCTGGACTGTAAAACTGTCATGATCAAAACATATTGATGCAACAGTAGCTAAGATAGGGAGAAGTGTGTCCATAATAAAGCTCTGCTCTGCCTTTTTAACAACACTATCAACAAGTCAGGTCCAACAGGCCCTAGTTTTGTTGCACCTGGACTACTGTTCAGTTGTGGCCAGGTACCACAAAGAGGGACTTGGGAAAATTGCAATTAGCTCAGAACAGGGCAGCACGGCTGGCCCTTAGATGTACACAGAGTTAACATGAATAATATGCATGTCAATTTCTCTTGACTCAAAGTGGAGGAGAGATGGACTTCATCACTACTTGTATTTGTGAGAGGTATTGAGATGTTGAATGCACCAAGCTGCATGTTTGAACTACCCATGCATACCCCACAAGACATGCCACGTCTCTTCAGTCCCCAAGTCCAGAACAGACTATGGGAGGTGCACAGTACTGCATAGAGCCATTACTACATGGAACTCTATTCCACATCAAGTAACTCAAGCAAACAATAAAATCAGATTTAAAAAAACATAAAAATACACCTTATGGAACAGCGGGGACTGTGAAGCAACACGCACAGACACATACAATAACATATGGATTTTGTGTTGTAGATATGTGGTAGTAGAGTAGGGGCCTGAGGGCACACACTTAATGGGTTGTGAAATCTGTTGTGAATGTATTGTAATGTTTTTAACTGCCTTAATTTGGTTGGACCCCAGGAAGAGTATCTGCTGCCTTGGCAGGAACTAATGGGGCTCTATAATAAATACAAAAAGAAATACAAGTGGTGAAAATACACAAACACCGCATGTGCCTTGTATCTGTATCAGATTTAATAAATCCAATAGATAAAGATTGACAGCAAGGAATTTAGTTATTTGCACATGTGGTTCTTTGTGCTGAAATTACAATACAATTATTTGTAGACTGTTTGTATTGTTGTGTTTCTCTATTTCAAAGAACTCTTGTTTTTTGTTATGCTGAAATGTCATTCAAAATAATAAATCAAATGCATGTGCATTCTTTTGTGTGTGCACCTAATGTATATGACACCAGGGTTTCTACGCTATAGAGGTAATGCTAGACCACCCCGGCTAAGCTTAAAGGTTCTCTGGCCAGCCAGCAAGGGGAAGTAGGGGTTAAAATGAAGAGCACATTGGAACTGGTCCTCTCCTTAGGAGCCAATGTGTTTCCAATCACCTTAGTCTATTTGTAGGGTCTGGAATTACCTGATGGGCCAATCTTTGATTTCATAAGACGCTACTCACCCTGATTCCTTCAGTGTTCCGAGGCTGATGACCGACACGGGCACTAGAGCACTGTAAAAACACATTGGGTTACATAACAATTTAGTCAGTAGGTAGACCCGTATGAGGAATACAATAGCAAAGTCTCCCAGGAAGACGATATGGTAAACTCTTTAAATGGTTGGTATTACATTGATTGGGTCTTATTTGGAGAGCTTTAAATGAGATCTCTGGCTTTTCCCAGGATGTGGACTGTGCTGGAGGGCCAATATGGAATAGTGTACTTGTATACATTTTTATAAGGTTTTGTGCTAACAATGCTCCACAATGGTGATAGTCTCTCCAACCAATTAGTCCTGAGAAACAATCTTGATCACACTTTCATTATGTAACAACTGACTGTTTATCACAGTATGACCCAGCACTTCCCCATTTAGCAGAAATATAGCAGGCTTCTGATAAGTACATCCGCGTACTGAGTCTGCACAACTCTGCCAATTTCCTGAGAAATTACTTCATTTATATGGGAGTTATACACATTTTTGATATGCCTAGTTTCCTGAAACGGGTCACATATGTCACAAGTCATGACTTCGTTAAGTGTATGACGTTATTATTCATATCCAATTGCTTTGCTAGTTATAGCCTAATGTTAGCTAGCTAACATTGAACCTGGTTGGTTAGCTCCCAGCAGATTCATGCAGGGTAGTAACGACATGATTTGGCACTAAGTTCATTGTTGTTTAACTAGCTAACGTTAGTTGGCTGGCTCGTTAGCTAACTTTACGTGATGGTGTGATCTGTGAACACGTTGTATCCAGTGCTAGGTTCATTGTTTAACTAGCTAGCTAGCTACATGTCTTAACCACCTAACTGAGGAACCTAATTTAACCTTGCACAATGCCCTAGATGCAGTCACACCCTTAAAAACATTTGTCATAAGAAACTAGCTCCCTGGTATACAGAAAATACCTGAGCTCTGAAGCAAGCTTCCAGAAAATTGGAACGGCTATGGCGCTACACCAAACTGGAAGTATTTTGACTAGCTTGGAAAGACAGTACCGTGCAGTATCGAAGAGCCCTCACTGCTGCTTGATCATCCTATTTTAACAACTTGAGGAAAATGAGAACAATCCAAAATATATTTTTGATACTGTCGCAAAGCTAACTAAAAAGCAGCATTCCCCAAGAGAGGATGGCTTTAATTTCAGCATTGATAAATTCATGAACTTCTTTGAGAAAAAGATCCTGATCATTAGAAAGCAAATTACGGACTCCTCCTTAAATCTGCATATTCCTCTAAAGCGCAGTTGTCCTGAGTCTGCACAACTCTGCCAGGACCTAGGATCAAGGGAGACACTCAAGTGTTTTAGTACTATATCTCTTGACACATTGATGAAAAATAGTCATGGCCTCTAAACCTTCAAGCTGCCTTCTGGACCCTATTCCAACTAAACTACTGAAAGAGCTGCTTCCTGTGCTACAAAACTTAAGTCTGGTTTTAGACCCCATCATAGCAGTAAGACTGCACTTGTGAAGGTGGTAAATGACCTTTTAATGGCGTCAGACCGAGGCTCTGCATCTGTCCTCGTGCTCCTAGACCTTAATGCTGCTTTTGATACCATCGATCACCACATTCTTTTGGAGAGATTGGAAACCCAAATTGGTCTACACGGACAATTCTGGCCTAGTTTAGATAATTTCTGTCAGAAAGACATCAGTTTGTCTCTGTGGATGGTTTGTCCTCTGACAAATCAACTGTACATTTCGGTGTTCCTCAAGGCTCCGTTTTGGGACCACTATTCTTTTCACTATATATTTTACCTCTTGGTGATTGGTCATTCGGAAACATAATGTTAACTTTCACTGCTATGCGGATGAAACACAGCTGTACATTTCGATAAAACATGGTTTCATTGAAACACGCTTCCAGTCAAGGTAAGCTTTTGGTTTTATTTATTTATTGCCACCGGGGCCCACCGGTGTAACTGCTGTCACCTTGATTACTCAAATTTCTCGACCTGTATACCTATGTTTTAGCAACCTCATGATGGGTATAGGGAACATTTGAGGCTATTCAACTTCCAAGTCAAGGTAAGCATGTCACATCTGCTCCTGCCACACCCCCTAGTGGACATCCGGTGTCTCCTTAACCTGCAGCCACCCCTCCAGTACACACTCTCTCTCCTTCCCCCTCGCTTTCTGTTTGTTTGTGATTGTGTGGTTGGAGACAGGTGTGCTGGAGCCAGAGCGGATCCTCACCAGCTGCAACCCGTTTCATAGTCAAGACCTCTACAACTACTCAGTCCTGCCACTTCCACTCTGCCAGATCATAGTCTCTGCTCATTTTGCCACTCTGGCTCCTGTTCCACATCTCGCTACCCTGTTCTGGATTCACCACACCACCACTCCATTGGATTCCTCTACGGACCTGTTTACCCTGTTCCAACCCAGCTCACTCCAACCTCAGCCTCGATATCTCCCTGTGTTACAATAAATACCTTGGTTCATTCATCCCTGTTTCTTGGTCTGAGTCTGTTTTTGGGTTCCACTGTGCTACTCCACCTAACAAAGCGTTTGGTTTTACAAATGTATTAACACCGGGGCCTGCCGGTGTAACTGCTAAACTGCTTGCTGACTGTACAGCATGATTGTAGTGGGTTTACTAATGCATTAGTTATATTAGCTATATTGACTATGACGTTAGCTAATATCATGACAACAATGTAGGCTGTGTGTAGCGGTTATGACATGAATTTCTTTTCCACTTGGTCACAGGCAGCTGATGTGCTATACATTGAAGTCAACAAGCAAAATAAAATGGTGAGAGGAGAGCATGTCGATGCAAGAAGGAATTATACAACGATCAAAGGGATCATGCTGTTTGTATGTGGCTGCTATGAAAGTGAACTGTGTTTGCGTGTGATCAGGGGTGTATTCATTCCACCGATTCTGTTGAAAAAGCTCATCTTAAACAGAAGCAAACGGAACAAAATGTGGATTAACATACCTGAATTTGTCCAATAGAAACTAATTTGCAACGTTTGACTAATGATTACACCCTAGATCAGCTAGATGAAAGCAAGAGTGTGCAAGGCGATATTGAATGTGTCAATGTCTGTCACCGTGATTACTCAAATTTCTCTCGACCTGCGCACCTACATTGAACATGAGAATCAAGATTCTCTGGTCTGATGAAACCAAGATTGAACGCTTTGGCCTGAATGCCAAGCGTCACGTCTGGAGGAAACCTGGCACCATACATACGGTGAAGCATGGTGGTGGGAGCATCATGCTGTGGGGATGTTTTTCAGCGGCAGGGACTGGGAGACTATTCAGGTACAGAGAGATCCTTGACTAAAACCTGCTCCAGACCTCAGTTCAACTTCCAACAGGACAACGACTTAAACACATAGCCAAGACCACGCAGGAGTGGCTTCGGGACAAGTCTCTGAATGCCCTTGAGTGGCCAAGCTAGAGCCCGGACTTGAACCCGATCTAACAGCTCGGGAGAGACCTGAAAATAGCTGTGCTGCGACGCTCCCCATCCAACCTGACAGAGCTTAACGGTCTCTGGAGAAGAATGGGAGAATCTCCCCAAATACAGGTGTGCAAAGCTTGTAGCGTCATACCAAAGAAGACTCAAGGCTGTAATCGCTGCCAAAGGTGCTTCAAAAAAGTACTGAGTAAAGGGTCTGAATACTTGTTATATTTCAGGGTTTTTTAAAATCTAAAAACCTGTTTTTGCTTTGTCATTATGGGGTATTGTGTGTAGACTGTATTAACAAGCGAACCTTGTTGTCTCTCATGAAGTCATTGGGGTCCAGAGTGTTGTAAACCACATTGCTCTCTCCCTCATCCATCTGAAATTAAAACACACAACTGTTTAATAGGCCTGTATTACATGCTTCCATTAATAAGTGTGAATAGCAGTGTTGCCAGTGCACCCACTCTGTGGATGATGACTTAGTCAGTGTGAAACATGAGGATGCGGTCACACCAGGAGGGGCAGTGATTGTTAATTTACTGGGTTGGTTTAGAGTGGTCCTCACTCTAGGAGTAACTGACAAGCAGATGGACACAGACAGACAGTCAGCACTAATACAAGTAAAACTCCTAAAACAGTTGTAATAGTGACAGGGCTGCTAGGGATGATGCTTACCTGGGTGAAAACAGGATATCATACTCAGGCATGAGATCTCTCTCCCTGATGAGACCATTCATCTTCACTGCCAGAGCCATCCTCATTTAATGAGATGGAGCTGTCCCTACGACCAGCGATTAGGGACGGAGCTGAGGGGGTACTGACTAAACGGAGGGTTTCGCAAGTTAGATAGGCTGACCTCACCTGAGTAATTGCAGTTATTAAATCAATTCAAATGATTTGCTTGCTTAATATATTAGCTCAGTTCGGAAGGAAACATGGTGGCAGGTTTAAGATTGATACCAACTAAATAATAAACATTGTCTAGAGTCAAAGAATCAAATAGCGTTGGAACATTTTGGAAAGATTCTTAAAACAGCTTCATGACTGTATAACTCTGCTGTGCCTTTTAACAAGAACCACACACTCACAGAAAGGTTTCCTCCATATTCTCTGCCAAGCACCTATCTTCATCAATCAGATTTGTACACAGTTCAATAAAAACAATTGACTTGTTTGACAGAATACTGCATTGAAAATCAGAGGACAAATCAGGCACGAATGTATGTCATACAAAGATAAGACATACAGTTGAAGTCGGAAGTTTACATACTTTAGCCAAATACATTTAAACTCAGTTTTTCACAATTCTTGACATGTAATCCTAGTAAAAAATTCCCTATCTTAGGTCAGTTAGGATTACCACTTCATTTTAAGAATGTGAAATGTCAGAATAATAGAGTTATTAATTTCAGCTTTTATTTCTTTCATCACATTCCCAATGGGTCAGAAGTTTACATACACTCAATTAGTATTCGGTAGCATTGCCTTTATATTGTTTAACTTGGGTCAAACGTTTCGGGTAGCCTTCCAAAAGCTTCCCACAATAAGTTGGGGAATATTGTCTCATTCCTCCTGACAAAGCTGGTGTAACTGAGTCAGGTTTGTAGGCCTCCTTGCTCGCACACACTTTTTCAGTTCTGCCCACAAATTTTCTATAGGATTGATGTCAGAGCTTTGTGATGGCCACTCAAATACCTTGACTTTGTTGTCCTTAGGCCATTTTGCCACAACTTTGGAAGTATGCTCGGGGTCATTGTTCATTTGGAAGACCCATTTGCGACCAAGCTTTAACTTCCTGACTGATGTCTTAAGATGTTGCTTCAATATATCCACATCATTGTCCTCCCTCATGATGCCATCTATTTTGTAAAGTGCACCAGTCCCTCCTGCAGCAAAACACCCCCACAACATGATGCTGCCACCCCCGTGCTTTACGTTTGGGATGGTGTCCTTCGGCTTGCAAGCATCCCCCTTTCTCCTCCAAACTTAATGGTCATTATGGCCAAACAATTCTATTTTTGTTTCATCAGACCAGAGGACATTTCTCCAAAAAGTACGATCTTTGTCCCCATGTGCAGTTGCAAACCGAAGTCTGGCTTTTTTTATGGCGTTTTTGGAGCAGTGGCTTCTTCCTTGCTGAGGGGATATAGGACTCGTTTTTACTGTGGATATAGATAATTTTGTACCTGATTCCTCCAGCATCTTCACAAGGTCCTTTGCTGTTGTTCTGGGATTGATTGAATACTTCCTGAATGCACTGTAAAACAGGATAAATAAACGAGAAGGGAAAGTTAGCTTAGCGCATGCAAGCAGTAGCAACACTGAACATCTCCCTCTAGTGGTAGCAGTAAATATTGACACTCCAGCTGAAAATATGGACTATATTCTCTATGATTTTAAAAACAGAAGGAGAACTTTTATATCTAAACATTGAATTAACCAAAACCGTCTATCTATGCATTCAAAATAAATTAGAGGGCGCATGCTTCTCATCTGAAAGTGTGTGAGCCATACAGCAATTGGAATAGCAAATTATTTCATAAACACAGCAATGCAAATGCACATGCAGCCTTTAAAAACCCATATCAGTCTGACGTTTTCCGTGGGTATAATCAGAACCAATATGTAACGTTATGAAATCACATTGCTGCGACGCGTTGAGGTGGTAAGGAAGATTACCAAATGTGGTGGCTATGATATTACCTTCAGATTATGTTGCCAAAACGTTGTGGGAAGGTAATGTCATTACCAAAAATGACCAATCCCTTAAGTCAGGGTTGGTCATGGTTACGTAATGCATTTGATGGGAAAGAACAAGATGGTTGTCCTTGTGTCACCTTCAGTGAACCTCATGATTCTTTGCACTATGTCTTGATATTTTTAGTGGATACTTTCAAGTGTTTGTTGTATTATCAAATGTGTGGGATACCTTAGAAAAATTTAGTGAACACAGAGTGCCAATTCATGTTTACAGGGAGGCACACTAATACTAATAGTTCATTACACTAATACTGTAGTTGATTCTAGTCCATCAACAAGAGGTGAAACAGTTGGCAGGAGTGATGGTGCTTGTGCATGTCCCATTGATCTAGATAAAGAACACTGTAGCACTGGGGTGTCAAACATGCGGCCCAATCTGGCCAGTGGGTGGTTTGAGCAAAAATACATATTAATAAAAAATAAATCAACTGGGGGGCGGGGGGAAAATTCTATTTAATTTAAAATGACTAAAACCAATTCGAAACTGTAGAAATGATAATGGACCTACATTCACATAGTCAGCTGGACACAGTCAAGGAACTAATAATCACTGAAATGAAAGCTAGACAGTCAGGGGGCATAAAACATTTAAAAAAATGGATAGAGGACTATTTCTTGCGAATTTTGACGGCAAGGAAATATAACCAATGCGTCCCCTGGGATACAATTAGTTTGACACCCCTGCTGTAACATATTACTTTTACCATGCTCAAAAATAGACCATGGGTTTACTTTTAAATAGACAATCTACAGTCCTTTCTTTGCCCTCCATACATTTCCACTTTAGCAAGTGAAACCCATTTTGGGGCATGTTTTTGCAAGACAATGGACCTAGATCTGGCCATGCGTGTTATCTGTGTCAGTGTTCATTTAGCCTACATTGTAAGACTTCACGAGCAGCACAATGTCCACTGATGCATGGTGCGTTTGAGCATGCTGCCAAGGTCTGGCATCTCGCTAGCTAATGTAGGGCAGAGAGGGAGAAAATAGCATCCTTGTTGGCAGCCACTTGAAGGAACATTACCATGAAAGTAGGTTGAAAAGAGGTCGTCGGAACCTTGATAGCTGTTACAATGGGACAAATAATCTCTGTGAAAGTAACCAATCAAGGTGCAAGTTAGGGGGTATTGCAGGTATATCAGAGAAGGTATGATTACAATCACTTGAGTGAGGCCATGGCCTGGCTGTTCTCTGAAACCAGCATGATTGAAAAGTATTACACAGTGAGGAACTGAATATCCCCATTTCATTTTCTACATTCACAGAATATAGGCTTATTCCAAGGTCCAACAATCAAGTGTTTGCCCCGGTCCCCCAGGTAACTGGATACTGCCAATCAATCATTCAATCAAAAAGTATAGAGAACTTGTGGGTGTTGATCATTAGATTTGATGGACTCCTGATTCAAAGGTCGATGTGAGGGTGGATTCAAATAATTTACGGTAAGTCACAGTGCAAAATAGCCCACTTAATATAACTGTCAGAGAGAGAGACAGACAGAAAACCCTGGCAGAAAAACCTTAAAAAGACCCAAATCATGATATTCCAGAAAAAAACATATCAGGAAGACATCTGCAAATCCCAGGACGTTGGTGGTACCTTAGTTGGGGAGGACGAGCTTGTGGTAATGACTGGAGCGGTATGAGCGGAAGGGCATCAAATACATGGTTTCCATATGTTTGATGCCATTCCATTTGTGCCGTTCCAACCATTATTATGAGCCATCCTCCCTTCAGCAGCCTCCACTGATGCAAATTCACTCTAGGTAGCGCCACACTTGAGCATACAATGAGTTACACCTACCTTGGTCTGAACATTTCAGCATCAGGGAGTTTCATCATGGCAGTGAATTAAGAAAAAGCTCAAAGAGCTCTCTATGCGATAAAACAGATATTTTAACAATATAACCATTCCAATTAGAATTTGATGCAAAATATTTAATAGTATTAGCCAGGCCATTGCACTGTATGGATGTGAGGTATGGGGTCCACTCAGTCATCATAGCTACACTAAATGGGACAAGCATCCTATGTGCAGAATATTGTTTTAATATTCTAAACATCCAAAGGAAAACACCAACAAATGCATGTAGGGCAGAATTAGGCCAGTTTCCATTGACAAAGAAAACATCCCAAAAAAGAGCGCTACATTTCTTACTGCTTCTAGTCCTGAAGACACACTTCAATATCAAGCTCTGATGAACTGAACCCTGAAAAGAGTCCCCTAAGTCTGTTGGTGATGAGACTAACTATTACCGTAGCACCCAACATACAGAGGCTCATGACAGCACTGCGTACCAACCACCAATTAGACCATCATCACACAGACATGCCTTTGCTGTGAGCATTCTTATACATGGAACAGGGACGACACTTGAATCAGGTTGGTGACATTTGACCGGGTCAAAGGTCAAAACAGTTTCGGGTTTTGTCCCAATTCACCTTCATAACCTAGCCAGGGGAACCAGTCTGATTGCTCTGTTTACCATTCCATTTCACATATGATAATTGAAGTGAAATAGAAAGGTGAATGCAGCAATCAGGTTGGTTCCACCATGCTATTCATAACCACCATTAATACTGTAATCTGTGTTTGTGTGTCACCAACCAGTATCTTTGATGAAGGGCCAGGAGTTGCTCTTCGCTGCAATGCTCATCAATGGGGTGCTGACAAAGGCCATACCTCCAGCCTCACCTCTTGCCTGCTCACCCAACGGTCATTGATGGGGAGACCAGAATTAGGTAGGTTTAGCCTGACCTGTTCAAACTTCAACATAGGCGAAATCTGAACAACAAATAAATACTATCATAACTACCATTGGTAATATACTGAAAAAAGTATAAACGCAACATGCAACTATTTCATTGATTTTATTGAGTTACAGTTCATATGAGGAAATCAGTCAAATGGAATTAATTAATTAGGCCCTAATCTATGGATTTCACATGACTGGGAATAGAGATGCATATGTTGGTCACAGATAACTTAAAAAAAAAAAAATGGATCTCACAATGGGCCTCAGGATCTCGTCACTGTGCATTCAAATTGCCATCGATAAAATCCAATCGTGTTCGTGGTCTGTCGGTTATGCCTGCCCATACCATAACCCCACCGCCACCATGGGGCACTCTGTCCCCAAGGTTGACATCAGCAAACTGCTTACCCACACGACGCCATAAATGTGATCTGCGGTTGTGAGGCCAGTTGGACGTACTACCAAATTCTCTAAAACGACTTTGGAGACAGCTTATGGTAGAGAAATTAACATTCAATTTCTCTGGCAACAGCTCGGGTGGGCATTCCAGTAGTCAGCATAACAATTGCACACTCCCTCAAATTTGAGACAGCTGTGGCATCACAAAACTGCACTTTACACATTTGTGTAATTATCATGCTGTTTAATCAGCTAATTGATATGCCACACCTGTCAGGTGGATGGATTATCTTGGCAAAGGAGAAATGCTCACTAACAGGGATGTTGCCAAATTTGTGCACAGAATTTGAAATAACATTTTTGGTATCTTTTATTTCAGCCTATGAAACATGGGACCAACACTTTACATGTTGTGTTTATATTTTTGTTCAGTCCTGTATTAGTGGACTGATATTGCCTACTGTAGCACGGCTATGTGTGTATGTGTTCACAAATGCGTCTATGGAGCCAGCACTTGGAGATTTGCAAGATGATGTGATGGAGTCCAGACTGACTTGATACCAATGTCTCTAAATGGAGAGAGACCTGGCACTCGGCATAAACATTTTTCTAGACACAACTTTTACTTCTATCTTTTTTTATTATTGTATGGTTTCAGTCAATATGGAGATTGAGACGAGATTGAGAAACCCTGTGTATTCTGCACCAGGATCAGGGAACTCCTGTTATATATGGGACACTGACATGTTTGCCAAGATAGCCATACTACCACCAGACAAAATGCAGATAGACACAGTATCTGTATTCCCTGGGAATACCAAATGAAAGGTGAACATTGTTATATTAGCAGAACACTGCTTCTATAGTATTATGTAAAGGGTTGTTTATTCTACATGGACCTGTTACTCCATTTGAAAGTTATCAAAACACTTATGCTTCGAACACACCGACAGCGGAATACACATTTCAGTTGAATACATTCAGTTGAACATCTGACTAGGTATCCCTCTTTCTCTTTCCCCTAGCATCGCCTGGATATGTATGCAACAAAGTTCAATATTCACCTTCTACTACCATTTCTGTCAAGCAGTCTAAGCATACAGTTTGACGCATAGGTTCGATAAATCCAACGTATGCACCACACCGAACGCACTGTAAACGTCTCTGCAACGCAATGCTGCAAGGAAAACGCAGCGTTTCATTTGAAATGAATGTAATTCGGGTGAACCAAAATGCAATGACGCTGTCGGTGTGATCGAAGCATCAGTTTAGAATATCTAAGTAAATTCAGCAATTGCATCCTTCTCATATTACTCTGTAGGCTTCTGACCTATTCCAAGCTTCCTCCGGTATCTCACTATACATCTGCCTGTAGTTACTGAACTTAACCTGCAGGAGGTTGGTTTTTACTCAAGCCTTGTGGTGAGTTTGGGTGTGGGAGCTGAACTATGCAGCGGCCCACACCCCCCACTGCTGAAGACAACACACACACTCCCACATTTATCTTTCCATCTGTATGTCTTGTGAATGTTTTGTATGCTTTGGCAATACACACTGCCTGAATGTCATGCCAATAAAGCAACACACAGAGAGACACAGAGCGAGAGAGACATGAGGGTCTGCTATATTAAATGATGGGAACGTGCAACATAAAATCCATGTACACAAACAACAAGTGTGTGGTTAAAATTGTCCCCCAAAAAATAGATTTCTTTCCTCAGGGCCACGGGGTGAGACAGGGATGCAGCTTGAGCCCCACCCCTATTCAAAATATATACCAATGAATTGGCAAGTCTGCAGCACCTGGCCTCACCATACTAGAATCTGGAGTCAAATGTCTACTGAGGATCTAGAGCTTCTGTCCCCAACCAAGGAGGGCCTATAGCATTACCTAGATCTTCTGCACAGATTCTGTCAGACCTGGGCCCTGACAGTGCATCTCAGTAAGACAAAAATAATGGTGTTCGAAAAAAGGTCTAGTTGCCAGGACCACAAATAATAATTCCATCTAGACACCGTTGCCCTAGAGAACACAAAAAAACTATACATACCTCGGCCTAAACATCAGCACCAGAGGTAAATTCCACAAAGCTGTGAACGATCTAAGAGACAAGGCAAGAAGGGCCTTCTACATAATAAAAAAATTTGACATCCCAATTAGAATCTGGCAAAATAATACTTGAATCAGTTATTGAACTCATTGCCCTCTTTGGTTGTGAGGTCTGGGGTCCGCTCACCAACCAAGAATTCACAAGATGGGACAAACACCAAATTGAGACTGCATGCAGAATTCTGCAAAAACATCCTCAGTGTACAACGTAAAACAAGTAGCAGAATGACACATTGAGAAGAACTAACCAAAAAACAAAGCAAACTGTAATGGTATTTGGCCCTAAACAGAGTACACAGTGGCAGAATACCTGACTACCGTGAATGACCCAAAATTATTAAGGAAAGCTTTGACTATGTACAGACTCCGTGAGCATAGCCTTGCTATTGAGAGCGGCTGCCGTGGGCAGACCTGGCTCTTGAGAGAAGACCGGCTATGTGCCCACTGCCCACAAAAGGAGGTTGAAACTGAGCTGCAAATGTATGACCATATTAGAGACACATATTTCCCTCAGATTACACAGACCCACAAAGACGTCGAAAACAAATCCAAGTTTGATAAACTCCCAAATCTATTAGATGAAATACCAGTGTCTCATCATCATGCAATATTTGTGACCTGTTGCCAAAATCCTTCTTTATATCCCAAAAAATCAGTTTAGTTGGCACCATCGATTTGAGTAACCCACTCGTTCAACATGCAGAGAAAGGAATCCAAAAATCTACCCCTAAACTTTGTTTCAACAAGTCAAAATACATTTCTATTTACTCCTCAGATACCCTAAAATGTAATCAAACTATAATATTTCTTACAGAAAGAAGGTGTATGTCAATAGGAAACCGATTTTAGCAGGTGCGTCCTGTCTTCATGGCGCGTGCAAACACAATTTCCAAGACTGTGTCCCTGTACTAAAACCTGATATTTCTTATTCGTTTTTAAGTTAAAAGCCTTAAACATAGGACTGCTGACACCCTGTGAAAGCCATAGAAATTGCATCCAGGACGAATTTTCAGTATGACATTATACATGCCATTGTAAGAGGATGTCTCTCACAAAACAAAAATTTCTGGGTTGGGTTTTCTTTGGATTTTCTCCTACCATATCTATTGTGCCTATATTCTCTCCTAATCTATTTGTATTTTAACATTCCCCTACAAATAACATTGCATAAGTAGTTTTTAACCTTATCTTCATACTTTGTTGTAAAAAACCAAAGATCTATTTCAAATATGGTTCTTATCTCAATATCCTGGCTTCAGGGGCTACCAAGTAACTAAAACGAGCAGCAGTTTTCTCTATAGGCCTTTGGGCGACCCTCTTTGATTACGACGAGTAAGGCGTTTAATATATCTTGTAGAAAGGACACTGGCTCATTTCCAGCGTAAACGGGGGGTAATACTTGAGAATAACTTGAGATCTTTACCTCGATGAAAAAACAGCAGAGTACCGACAGGAGAAATCTCAAAACTGTATCATCGATGATGAAACAAACAAGCCGACAAGCGCACTTCACTCGTCTCAAACTCACAAAAGGGTAACACAACTGGAACAAAAGCACACACAACAACCACGTTAAACAATTGTCATAGCTTTGCTCACTCAAAAAATCCCCCATCAGAAAACCACAGGCTCTTGTGATAACACGCAGAGGACACAGACGGTCTCATGAACTAAACTCGAGACACACCTTGAGTACCAATATAACAAGTCCTACTAGTTGTAGGTGCTCCGTCTCCGCCCTCTGGTGGCAGAGAAGAAACCCATCGGACAGACCGCCAACCCACCCCCCCCCCACCCCCCCCCAGGAGCGGCTCTAGCCGTGACGAACGCCACATATGTTATTTTGAAGTCTCTAACACAAGACCCAGATCCAGACTGTCTCGGGACGCGTAGCGCCTCCCAGTCTCCACCAGTACTGCAGGGGTCCCTTTCGGACCGATGAGGCTCCAACAGAGCTGACCGTGAAGGACCGAGTCGCCACCCAAAGTCCGACGGCGCCGGAGGGCAGAGTGTGGGGAGACCTACATGATGGTCATGGCGGAAAACAGGACAGACAGCACACTCATGGACCTGGGAAGCTGGAGATGATAGGTGACCGGGTTGATGCGACTCAGGATCTTGAACATGGTCCAATGTAAAAAGAGCGAGCGTTCTGCAAGTCCATCAATTAAGGGAATATCACGGGTGGACAGCCACACCACGTTGACCCGGGCGGAGGAGCCGAAGAGGTCTTAGGTGCCGTTTGCCTGATGTTGGTGTCGGGCGAGGAGCGGCGCAAGGAGGATCGCACTCTGATCCAGGTGCAGTGACATCATCGAATGAATGCTTTGGCTGATGGCACCCACAGTTCGGCCTCTTTTCAGGGACCTAGCAGGTTTAACTTCTTTGGGCTGCAAGCCGAAGCCGGCACAATATGACAACAGCCACTTCAAGTAAAGGGCGCGAAATTCAAAATATTTTTGGGAAATTTTAACTTCACACATTAACAAGTCCAATACAGCAAATGAAAGATACACATCTGTGAATCCAGCCAACATGTCCTATTTTTAAAATGTTTTACAGCGAAAACACCACGTATATTTTATGTTAGCTCACCACCAAATACAAAAAGGACAGACATTTTCACAGCACAGGTAGCATGCACAAAACCAAGCTAACTAACCAAGAACCAACCAAACTAACAAGAAACAACTTCATCAGATGACAGTCTTATAACATGTTATACAACAAATCTATGTTTTGTTCGAAATATTTGCATATTTGAGGTATAAATCAGTTTTACATTGCAGCTACCATCACAGCTACCGTCACAAATAGCACCGAAGCAGCCAGAGTAATTACAGACACCAACGTGAAATACCCTAAATACTCATCATAAAACATTTCTGAAAAATACATGGTGTACAGCAAATGAAAGACAAGCATCTTGTGAATCCAGCCAATATTTCGATTTCTTAAGTGTTTTACAGCGGAAAACACAATATAGCATTATATTAGCTTACCACAATAGCCAGAAACACAAGCCATTTACCAGCAGCAAAAGTTAGCGATCGTAACAAACCAGCAAAAGATATATAATTTTTGACTAACCTTGATAAGCTTCATCAGATGACAGTCCTATAACATCAGGTTATACATACACTTATGTTTTGTTCGAAAATGTGCATATTTAGAGCTGAAATCAGTGGTTATACATTGTGTCTAAGTAGCAACTTTTTTCCAGAATGTCCGGATATTTTTATGACACTCAACTATTCTGACCAAATAACTATTCATAAACGTTACTAAAAAATACATGTTGTATAGGAAATGATAGATATACTAGTTCTTAATGCAATCGCCGTGTTAGAATTCTAAAAATAACTTCATTACGACATCCAGCTTAGTTATAGCGAGAGAGTGCCCAAATCTGGGCGCAAACTAATAGTACACATGTTCGACAGATATATGAAATAGCATCATAAAATGGGTCCTACTTTTGATGATCTTCCATCAGAATGTTGTACAAGGGGTCCTTTGTCGGGAACAATCGTTGTTTGGTTTTAGAATGTCCTCTTCTCCAGTCAATTAGCACGGAAAGCTAGCAAAGTGGCGCGAAGCTCTCCTTCGTGAACAAACGCAGACAAAGCAACACGCCTAACGTCCCGAAAAAATTTCAATAATCTAATAAAACTATATTGAAAAAACATACTTTACGATGATATTGTCACATTTATCAAATAAAATCAAAGCCGGAGATATTAGTTGTCTATAACAACAGCTTTTCAGAACGCAATACCAGGTCCCTTCTCGCGCGTTCCAGAAAACAGGAAATTGGTGTCACGTCATGCCAAGAGCTTTTATTCGACCTCAGATCATGTTATACACTCCATTTCTTCTCTCACTGCCTGTTGACATCTAGTGGAAGGCATATGAAGTGCATGTATACTAATACATATCAAGCACATTTATAGGCAGGCCCTAGAACAGAGCATCGATTTCAGATTTTCCACTTCCTGTCAGGAGGTTTGCTGCAAAATGAGTTCTGTTTTACTCACAGATATAATTCAAACGGTTTTAGAAACTAGAGAGTGTTTTCTATCCAATAGTAATAATAATATGCATATTGTACGAGCAAGAATTGAGTACGAGGCCGTTTGAAATGGGCACCTTTTATCCAGGCTACTCAATACTGCCCCTGCAGCCCAAACAGGTTAACCCAAACAGACACAAACGGCGACAGTCCAGTGGACAAGTTTGGCAGTGTGTTATGAGCATACTCTGCCCAGACGAGGTACTTGCTCCAGTTGCTGGCATGAGTGGAGACGAAGCAGAGAAACTTCTCCTGGTTGGCCCGCTCAGTTTGCTCATTCGACTGAGGGTGGAACCCCGAGGAGAGACTCACTGATGCCCCCAACAGGGAGCAGAAGGCCGTCCAATACCGTGCAACGAACTGGGGCCCACGATCTGAGACAATGTCCTGGGAAAGTCCGTGTAGTCAAAAGACATGGGTAACCATGAGATCAGCAGTCTCCTTCGCTGAAGGCAACTTGGGTAAGGCGATGGAACGGGCTGCCTTGGAGAACCAATCAACGACCACCAGGATAGTGGTAAGCCCTTGAGATGGAGGTAACCCTGTGTTAAAGTCTACAGACAGATGAGACCAGGGCCGGTTGGGGATGGGCAGAGGTTGGAGCAACCCGGCCGGTCAGTGACGTGAAGACTTGCTTTGGGCACAGACGGAACAGGCCATAACAAAAGGATCTCACGTCCTCCATCATGTTGGTCCACCAGAATTTCCGTCTCAGGAACTCCAGTGTCCAGTTAACCCCTGGATGGCCAGTTAATTCAGAGGAGTGTCCCCGGGACCAGGCTGACCACAGAACGTAAAGTCAGTTAGTGGGTTCCCCGCCGGGGTCAGGTTCTCGGGCCTGGGCTTGTCGGACCGTGGGCTCAATACTCCATATCACTGGGGTCACAATGCTTGAACTGGGGATGATCAACTCAGGGTCCCTCTCCTCGTTAGAGACATTGTGTTGGTGGGACAGGGCTTCTGCCTTCTGATTCTTGGATCACAGGTGATAGGCTAGTGTAAAATTGAACCTGTTAAAATACAGAGCCCACCTAGCCTGGCGACCAAGTTATTTTGGTCCATCCAGATCATGAAAGGATAAGTGCCCCCTTCAACCATTGTCTCCACCCCTCAAGAGCCKACTTAACTTCTTATGGGCAGGTGGGACGGTAGCGTGAAATTCAAACTACAGAATTATAAATATTTAACTTTCATAACATCAAGTGTAATACATCAAAATAAAGCTTAACTTCTTGTTAATCCAGCCACTGTGWCAGATTTCAAAAAGGCTTTACGGCAAAAGSACACCATGCGATTATCTGAGGACAGCGCGCCGCATACAAAAGCATATTTCAACCAGGCAGGTGCGCCACGAAAGTCAGAAATAGCGATATAATAAATGCCTTACCTTTGATGATCTTCTTCTGTTGGCACTCCAAAAGGTCCCAGATACATCACAAATGGTCCTTTTGTTTGATAATGTCCTTCTTTATATCCATAGAAACTCAGTTTAGCTGGCGCGCTTCAGTCAATCATCCACCCAGTTTCCCTCCATCAAAATGCATACAAAATGAATCCKAAACGTTACTAAACTTTTACAAACAAGTCAAACAATGTTTATAATCAAACCTTAGGTACCCTAATACGTAAATAAACGATCAAATTTAAGACGGAGAATCGTTATTGTCTTTACCGGAGATAAATACCAAAGAACGCGTTCTCTTCCACACGCTTGGAAACACTACAGCCAAAATGGGAGCCACCTAGAAAAACGACAATTTCTGGCAAATTTTTCCAAAAACCAGCATGAAACTCTTTCTAAAGACTGTTGACATCTAGTGGAAGCCCTAGGAACTGCAATCTGGGAGGATTTCGTCTTATAAATGTGACAGCCATTGAAAACAGTGGTAGGCTGGGGGGGGGGGTGGTTTGTGCATGGGGTTTTGCCTGCCATATCAGTTCTGTTATACTCAGACATAATTTTAACAGTTTTAGAAACTTTAGAGTGTTTTCTATCCAAATCTACCAATTATATGCATATCTAGCTTCTGGGCCTGAGTAACAGGCAGTTTACTTTGGGCACGCTTTTCATCCGGACGTGAAAATACTGCCCCCTACCCAAGAGAGGTTAACTGTCAAGAGCTCCCAGTTGCCTACATCGCAGTTGCGTTCTGCTGGTGAGAACCGCTTGGAGAGAAAGGCGCATGAGTGCAATTTCTTTTCCTCCTCGTTCCGTTGTGAAAGGAATGCTCCTGCTCCGGTGTCCGAGGCGTACACCTCCACCACAAAGGGACGAGTCGGATCAGAATGAATGAGGAAGGGTCCAGAGGTGAAACATCCCTTGAGCATCATGAATGCCCTGTCAACCTCAGGGGTCCAGCAAAAACGGGTCTGAGACGTTGCGGGTTAGGACCGTGAGAGGTGCTGGCACTGCACCAAAGTTAAGTATATAATGCCTGTAAAAATTGGCAAACCCGAGGAATCACTGGACCGAGGTGGGATGGGGCCAGTCGGCGACCGCCTCAATCTTTACAGGGTCCATTTGGATGCCTGCGGTAGAGATAATGTGACCCAGGAAGGAAATCTGGGATACGTGGAACACTTCTCTATCTTGACATATAGTTGACTATGCAGGAGGCATCTCAGGACTTGGCGGATGTGCAGTATGTGTTCCGGAAGGGTCTTGGAGAAGATCAAGATGTCGTCAAGGTAAACAAAGATGAACCGATTCAACATATACCTATGCTTGAAAGACTGCCGGAGTTGCTGGAGTTGAAGAATTGGGCCGCTTGGACCAACTCCAATGTGGAGGACATCAGGGGTAGGGGGTAACAATTCTTGATTGTAATCTGGTTCAGCCCTCTGAACCAGATTACAATCAATATCAGGAATGGTTACCAGGAATCAATACAATCAATACCAGGAATGGTTAAGGTCAAAACCGATCTGTTAAAATCAATAAATGACGAACTGGGCATACTTGAACTAGTCAGTAAGGATATAAAAGAGTTGAAGGCAAGCCTTGAGATTAGTGACAAAAAAGATGTGACTGGTCGAAAGACACAAACAATCTAAAAGGGACAGTCAATAAGATTGAAACCAAAGTTAATGAACTTAAAAAGGAGAACACTGTTCTGAGATAAGCCTTACTTGACATACAGACTAGATCCATGAGAGATAATCTGGTACTTACAGGTATCCAAGAGAAAGAAGGAGAAGTTCCTGAATGTCTAATTAGAGAGTTCCTCCTTACAGCGCTTCATATCTCACGCGAAGCTATCGACAAAATCGAACTTGAACACTGTTTCGGACAGAGAGAGCAGAGGTATGAATGCCCAATCATTGCCAAATGTTCTTTCTTTAAAGGGATAGTGTATGACCTAAAGGCTCACTCCCCTCAGTGAGCTTGTTCAGGAGTGGGGTCAAGAGGGGGTTTACTTGAGATGGGGGTATATATTGAGTTATGCCTTGGATGAGGTAATGTTTTGGTACTATGAAGTACCAGGAACGAGATTAGAACCTCGTTTTAAAGACCAAACTGAGCGATAATTTATAGCGTATGCTGGCTAAGGGATACTCCTTTCTCAAGTAAAATGCCCTTTGTGAAGAGTTCCTAAGATCTGTGGTTTGTCATGTAAGTTGAGAGGGGTGTATCTTGGCTATATACAATCATTGCCAAATTTGCTTTCTTTAAAGATAAAATAATGGTTAAAAGCCTGGGTAAAAGACTTGCTGGCACAAAAATAGGCATGAATGATCAGTTCCCAAAGGAAATTGTGGAACGGCGCAAAGTTCTGTATCCAATCTTCAAGGAAAATAGATTGAAAGGGAAACGCTTAGCTCTCGTTGTCGATAAACTGTATATTGACAACAAATTGCTCAGACACACAAAGACTACTTCATGGCTATTCTAAAAAATACAAAGTTCTCAGAGGAGGA
Organism: Salvelinus sp. IW2-2015; assembly: GCF_002910315.2. Taxonomy (NCBI): domain Eukaryota; kingdom Metazoa; phylum Chordata; class Actinopteri; order Salmoniformes; family Salmonidae; genus Salvelinus; species Salvelinus sp. IW2-2015. The sequence goes on along the minus strand of NW_019944497.1, from coordinate 49,864 downwards.
AAATAATGAAAAATACACAATACTAGCCATGGTATGGATTGTAATAATAAAAAAAAAATGCTTTTCTATCTATCTTCAAATATAACTAATTGGAACACAAAAGCACTAATTCAACATGGAGATAAAAACACAGGAGAACGAAGGCACAGTATGTGGGTATGAGTGGATGTATTGAGATGAATGGTGTGGTGTGTGTTTTTTTGGTGTTTGGGTAAGTGTGGCGTTAAGTGAGTGAGAAAGGAAATGATTGCATATCCCAGAACCAATGTATGTCTGTGAGCAGGGGTTGTGAGAGAGCTTTCAATTTTGTGCAGATGAGGGATATACATTGTGGCGGATGAATCAGAATTAGTTGGGTAACATAGATAAATAAGATGTTTTATTTATATAATATGCTTATGTGAGATACTTGTCATTCGAATGTGTCCTTTTGGACTATAGTGTTGGCAGTTGCACTTTTCCCTCTCAGCTAGGGCTCAGTCACAGTTTCACATGTRCCTGGTGCTATGCAGAATATCAGAAAGGGAAGAAGACAGAATGGAACATTGTCTTCATATGTGAATGTGTCTTTACCTATTCTTAAACCATGTGAAGGGATGGAGTGATTAATGGGGAACCAATTACTTGTCTCCACAATGTCTGTGCGCCAGTCACTCCCTCCTTTTCCCATTGGGGGGAGGTGTATGGCAGTGTCTGGAAACATTGTGAGTTCTCTCTCATCTTACACTTATCCTGGGATAGTGTATGACCTAAAGGCTCACTCCCCTCAGTGAGCTTGTTCAGGAGTGGGGTCAAGAGGGGGTTTACTTGAGATGGGGGTATATAGAGTGAGTAGAGTTGAACGAATGGTGAGTTATGCCTTGGGATGAGGTAGAGTGTTTGTGGTATCTGATGGAAGTACTCGCGGAGGACACGGAGTAGGAACGAGATTAGAACCTCGTTTTAAAGACCAAACTGAGCGATAATTTATAGCGTATGCAATCTGGCTAAGGGATACTCCTTTCTCAAGTAAAAGGCCCTTTGTGAAGAGTTCCTAAGATCTGTGGTTTGTCATGTAAGTTGAGAGGGGTGTATCTTGGCTATAAAAGATCTTTGTATTCTTCTGTAGTCACTCTCAAAATTCATTATAGATAGTGAATTGATCTGAGAGTCAAAGGGCTATTGTAAAGCTCATATTATTAAAGATGAAGTTTAGGTATAACTCTGACTGGTGTGTGGTTTGTAACTCTCCTCARTTGGTAATACAGGAAAATACCATCACAACATTTTAAAATAAATTATACATCTAATTTATTTATTATCCTATCATGGGGAACTACATTTTTTAAATAAATAATAGATCTAAATTATTTATTTATTGTCCTACCTTGATGGAACAGGCCACAACCCTATACCCTAGACACCCACCTGAATGACGCAGACACTAAAGAGAAGTCCCTATATGTTTTATGGGCCAGCTGTAAGCTTCCTGTATGCAGCCAAAATGCAGTCAGAGACCTTCTAGAGCAGCACCGCCCCCTCAAGATTCTGAGCCTGCCTGGCAGGGTTGGTCCTGCAAAGCCAGAGCCCCCTGATGGGAGAGCATAATATACAAGAAAATGCTCAAATCTGCTAATGAGAACCTTGACGACCTTGTACCTAGTCGGTGGGGATTTCGGTGGGTGCCCCAACCCAGGCAGTGGCAGTTCTGGCAACACTAGCTGCAGTAACCCATGGGGAGGGGGTCACACGCAAACATTCAGAGAGTGGGCATATTATTGTGGCCCTGGTGGCACAAAATCAAAGGTCTGACTGCACGGAGATGCTTGGGAATATGGTCACAACAGGGGACCATGTGTGGGTGTTTCAGGGGAAGGGGGTATATCTGACCTCCATCATCTAGGACGTGACAATGGTTAATTAAATCTCCCCATTTCTGCTCATTTTTTTGCTCCGTTTTGCAGGCCTTCTCATACAGCTGCAACTCTATATGCACTTGTAAATCAAGACCTTTGTTAAGTTGGGCTCTGGGATGGTGCAACTTYAGAATCTGAGTCTATGGTTGTTGTAGGGAAAAGGGGTTGAGTGTGTATGAGTGTTTATGTTTGTGTGTATCCCACAACTGTTGCGAGGGAGTAAAAGATGTTAAGGACAATATAGAATGAATCACAATAATTGTTTGCTAAAATAATAATTGCGTGCCATAATGTAATTTTGGTAATGGCGATAATGGTAAGAGGTAAAAATCCTTTGCATAAACTGCCTACATTACTATAAATATTCATGGCTAATTATGGAAGATAAACAGGATTTAAAAAAATATATATACAATATCGTTCAAAAGTTTGGGGTCACTTAGAAATGTCCTTGTTTTTGAAAGAAATGCAATTTTTTTGTCCACTAAAATAACATCAAATTGATAAGAAATACAGTGTAGACATTGTTAATGTTGTAAATGACTATTGTAGCTGGAAATGGCTGATTTATTATGGAATATCTACGTAGGTTTTTAGAGGCCCATTATCAGCAACCATCACTCCTGTGTTCCAATGGCACGTTGTGTTAGCTAATCCAAGTTAAGCATTTTAAAAGGCTAATTGATCATTAGAAAACCATTTTGCTATCATGTTAGCACAGCTGAAAACTGTTGTCCTGATTAAAGAAGCAATACAACTGTCCTTTAGACTAGTTGAGTATCTGGAGCATCAGCATTTGTGGGTTCGATTACAGGCTCAAAATGGCCAGAAACAAAGCACTTTGTTCTGAAACTCGTCAGTCTATTCTTGTTCTGAGAAATGAAGGTTATTCCATGCGAGAAATTGCCAAGAAACTGAAGATCTCGTACAACGCTGTGCACTACTCCCGTCACAGAACAGCGCAAACTGGCTCTAACCAGAATAGAAAGAGGAGTGGGAGGCCCCGGTTCACAACTGGGCAAGAAGACAAGTACATTGGAGTGTCTAGTTTGAGAAACAGACGCCTCACAAGTCCTCAACTGGCAACTTTATTAAAACACCAGTCTCAACATCAAAGGTGAAGAGGTYACTCCGGGATGCTGGCTTTCTAGGTAGAGTTTATTTTTATTGGCCAGTCTGAGATATGTCTTTTTCTTGCACTGTATAAAGTTCAAATAAGCAGGGAGAAACGACAGTCCATCATTACTCTAAGACAAAAATTCAAGAACTTGAACGTTTTCAAGTGCAGCCGCAAAAACCATCCAGCGCTATGATGATCCTGGCTTTCATGAGGACCGCCACAGGAAAGGAAGACCCAGA
>NW_019944497.1:36968-41662 GCF_002910315.2 Salvelinus sp. IW2-2015 | reverse complement strand
TTATAATTTGCACAGCAAATCAATCTGTTTTTCATTCTCACAGTAAATTCAGATAACAGGCCTAGATCTCTTGCAAAACATGCTGCAATAGATTATAAATAATTTTCTTACCACTTAGTTATTTATGGTGAAAAGCTAACACAGCATCTCTTCAGGTGTGGGTGGATCAATACTTGTATTTGGCTTACAGCTAAAGCATAATTTGACATTTTTCACTTTAGTCATTTAGCAGACAGAACTGTGTCTGCACCACGTGTGCTCCTGCAAACTACTGGTCTCCACCAGGTTTCAGATCTGTGTCTGCACCACGTGCTCTCACTACTGGTGTCCACCAGGGTTCAGATCTGTGTCTGCACAACGTGCTCTCACTACTGGTCTCCACAGGGTTCAGATCTGTGTCTGCACACGTGCTCTCACTACTGGTCTCACACAGGGTCAGATCTGTGTCTGCACCATGTGCTCTCACTACTGGTCTCCACCAGGGTTCGACTCTGTGTCTGCACCATGTGCTCTCACTACTGGTCTCCACCAGGGTTCAGATCTGTGTCCTGCACCATGGTCTCTCACTACTGGTGTCCACCAGGTTCAGATCTGTGTGCACCATAGTGCTCTCACTACTGGTCTCACAGGTTCAGATCTGTGTCGGCACCATGTGCTCCTCACATACTGTCTCCACCAGGGTTCAGATCTGTGTCTGCAGCCCACGTGCTCTCACACTACTGGTGTCCACCAGGGTTCAAGATCTGTGTTTTGGGTGACAACACCGCCGCTTGACAGTACACCGCTTCAGTGTAGTGGGCAGTAATACAGTGAAGTCGGAAGTTCACATACACCTTAGCCAAATACATTTAAACTCAGTTTTCACAATTCTGACATTTAATCCTAGTAAAAAATTCCCTGTCTTAGGTCAGTTTAGGATCACCAATTTTTTTATGAATGTGAAATGTCAGAATAATAGTAGAGAGAATGATTTATTTCATCTTTTTTTTCTTTCATCACATTCCCATTGGGTCAGAAGTGTACATACATTTAATTAGTATTTGGTAGCTTTGCCTTTTAAATTGTTTAACTTGGGTCAAACGTTTCAGGTAGCCTTCCACAAGCTTCCTACAATAAGTTGTGTTGAATTTGGCACATTCTCTCTGACAAGCTGGTGTAACTGAGTCAGTGTTTGTAAGCCTCCCTTAATCGCACACATTTTTAAGTTCGCCCACAAAGTTCTATAGGATGAGGTTCAGTGCTTTGTGATGGCCACTCCAATACTTGCTTTGTTGTCCTTAAGCCATTTTGGCAACAACTTTGGAAGTATTCTTGGGGTCATTGTCCATTTGGAAGAACCATTTGCGATCAAGCTTAAACTTCTGACTGATGTCTTGAGATGTTGCTTCAATATATCCACATAATTTTCCTCTCATGATGCCATCTATGTTGTGAAGTGCACCAGTTCTCCTGCAGGCAAAAGCACCCCCACAACATGATGCTGCCACCCCCGTTCTTCACGTTTGGGATGGTGTTCTTCAGCTTGCAAGCCTCCCCCTTTTTCCTCCAAAACATAACAATGATCATTAATGGCCAAACAGTTCTGTTTTTTGTTTCATCAGACCAGAGGACATTTCCCAAAAAGTACGATCTTTGTCCCATGAGACAGAACGAGACAGAACGCTTTCTCCTTCCTGAGCGTATGACTGCTGCGTGGTCCCATGGTGTTTATACTTGCGTACTAATTGTTTGTACAGATGAACGTGGTACCTTCCGTCATTTGGAAATTGCTCCCAAGGATGAACCAGGTCTACATTTTTTTTCTGAGATCTTGGCTGATTTATTTTGATTTTCCCATGAATGTCAAGCAAAGAGGCACTGAGTTTGAGGTAGGCCTTGAAATACACTCCACAGGTAAACCTCCAATTGACTCTCATGATGTCAATTAGCCTTATCAGAAGCTTCTAAAGCATGACATCTTTTCTGGAATTTTCCAAGCTGTTTAAAGGCACAGTCACTTAGTGTATGTAAACTTCTGACCCCTGGAGTTGGGATACAGTGAATTATAGTGAATAATCTGTCTGTAACAATTGTTGGAAAAAATACTCGTCATGCCACACAAAGCAGATGTCTACCTGACTTGCCAAAACTGTAGTTTGTTAACAATGAAATGTGTGGAGTGGTTGAAAAAATGAGTTTTAATGACTCCAACCTAAGTGTATGTAAACATCCGACTTCACACTGTATGTGTATATACAGTGTACATGACATTATAAATACCTTTATGTGAATTTGTAATCTATTTAAATGTTTATCTGACTCCAAAAGAGAATTAAATATACTACCGTAAGCATTAGACAATGAGTTGATGTAGAAGAGCAAGATTTGGTCTGAGAATGTTCTATATCAAAGGTATATATTTAATTAACATTGTTCAATAAATGGATTAACATACAAGGCATTACACTTAAGAACAAGCATTATAAAGCATTTAGGTCCAAGCCTATAGACACCAAGGTTAACGTAACAGGAATATTTTTTTATTGATAATGTCAATCATCATTGTACAACATCAGTATTCTACAACACATAGGCCTGCTAGAATAGCAATAAAGCCGATCTGTGTCCATGTCCAGTGACTTATTGTGACCAATCTACATTCCAGTAACTTACCTACCCTGCAGTTAGAGRGGCAGCGTCAACCAGGTATATATTTCATATAACATGAATATATACACTGAGTATACAAAACATTAGGAACACCTTCCTACTATTGAGTTGTACCGCCAATCTTAGTTGTTGTATAGTGACTTACCTGCCCTGAAGTGGCAGAGGTAGCCATGAACCAGGTCATAGAATGCATTATAAACTGGGTAGTTAGAGCTCTGAATGCTGATTGGCTTAATACTGTGGTATATCAGACAATATGCCATGAGTATGAAGCAAACTTACGTGTTTATGTTGGTAACCAGTTTATAATAGCAACAAGGCACATGGGGGGGTTTGTGGTACAGTACAGTATATGGCCAATATACTGTACCGCGGCTAAGGGCTGTARCCAGGCACTCCACGTTGTGTCGCGCATAAGAACAGCCCTTAGCCGTGGTATAGTGGCCATACACCACACCTCCTTTGGCCTTATTGCTTCATTATAACCGCCGTGTAATGCATTATAACTGTTACCAATCTTAGTTAATGTACTCACCTGCCCTGCAGTGGCAGAGGTATCCGTTAAGCAGGTCTCGGCAGATAGCCCCGTGGAGACATGGATCTGAACAGCATTCATTAACGTCCATCTCACAGAAGTCCCCTATGAAACCTGCTGGACAACTAGGAGAAGACAAGGATATGGTATAGGTGTCATTTAACATATCAAATCAAACTACTAGTCACATGCACCGAATACAACAAGTGTAGACTTTACTGTGAAATGCTTACTTACAAGCCCTTAACCAGATCAAGAAGAACAAAAAATGTACCAACTGGACTAAAATAAAAAGTAACACAATAAAAATAATGAGGCTATATACAACGGGCACCGGTACTGAGTCAGTGTGCGGGGGTACAGGTTAGTTGAAGTAATCTGTACATGTAGGTGGGGGCGAAGTGACTATGCATAGGTAACAAACAAACAGTGAGTAGCAGCAGTGTACAAGGGGGGGTTCAATGTAAATTGTCCAGTGGCGATTTTATGAATTGTTCAGCAGTCTTATGGCTTGGGGGTAGAAGCTGTTGAGGAGCGTTTTGGTCCTAGACTTGGCGCTCCGGTACCGCTTGCCATGCGATAGCAGAGAAAACAGTTTATAACTTGGGTGACTGGAGTCTCTGACAATTTTATGGTCTTTCCTCTGACACCGCCTATTATATAGGTCCTGGATGGCAGGAAGTTTGGCCCCAGTGATGTACTGGGTCATTCGCACTACCCTCTGTATCGCCTTACGTTCAGATGCTGAGCAGTTGCCATACCAGGCGGTGAAGCAACCGGTCAGGAGGCTCTCATATAACACATATAACATACAGGGCTATTTGACCAAGAAAGAGAGTGATGGGGTGCTTCATCAGATGACCTGGCTTCCACAATCACCCYACCTCAARCCAATTGAGATGGTTTGGGATGAGTTGGACCGCAGAGTGAAGGAAAAGCAGCTAACAAGTGCTCAGCATATGTGGGAACTCCTTTAAGACTGTTGGGAAAGCATTCCAGGTGAAGCTGGTTGAGAGAATGCCAAGAGTGTGCAAAGCTGTCATCAAGGCAAAGTGTGGCTACTTTGAAGAATCTAAAATCTAAAGTACTAAAGTATATTTTGATTTGTTTAACACTTTTTTTTGGTTACTACATGATTCCATATGTGCTATTTCATAGTTCTGATGTCTTCACTATTATTCAACAATAAATAAACATTTTGACTGGTACTGTAAATAACAACATATAACATACAGTACCAAGTCAAATTTTGGACACACTACTCTTTCAATGGATTTTTCTTAATTTTATAATCACATATACAGTACACATATACATTCACTTTATATACTTTTTTAAACCAAAGTAAAATAAAGATTCAATATTTTGTTTACAATAAAGTTGTGTAATTTTTTCTAAAATAACATTAAAACAGTTGTAACGCTCGAAGAGGATGGGTGTGGAGTCAGGCGCAGAGAGCAGAAAGTACCTGGGAAAAAGCGCTTTAATGTCCAAAACAGGAACACGTACA
>NW_019944497.1:33105-34414 GCF_002910315.2 Salvelinus sp. IW2-2015 | reverse complement strand
CCCAGCAGCAGAAGGAACTGGCCGTCGAACCCCAGCAAGTGAGGTATCCAGCTCAAATGCCCCAGCAGCAACCAAACCACATTCCTCAGCAATTATGGCATGTAGCCCAAATGCCCCAGCAGCAACTGGTCCCAATGTCTCAGCAGAAGCACTACGAAAGCACTGAAGATGGCGTCTCTAGTAATTCTCAGTTCCAAATCAGTTCCAAATTGCACTACGAGAATGGCAGAACTGTCTTCTCCCAAACCCGCTACACTCCTAGGGAGGCTATGCTTGTTGACAGTGGAAATGCTCCCAATGACAGTGATGTTGGCATATTTGAACCAAGCACATACCCACCACTAGTAATGGATCCTACAAGGTAACATAAAGTTTTAGTCTGGTTTTAACTTTGCTCTCAATTTGAAATCCTTTGTGCTAACCATGTATCTGCCAACAGGAAKATCTAATGGTGGATTCATCCTTTAGAAGCTGATGGTGAGACTTTTTTAATTTTTTTATTGTCAAATTGATGACATAAGATTCTGTTGCTGACACTGTTCTAATTTCTTTCAGGTTTCAGTCATGCTTTTGTTCTGACCAGGAAGTTGCCGTTTTCTTGCTACTCTTGCATGATTGAATCAATAAACAATTTTACTTTCCAATATCTAGTGTCTTTGCAGTACTGAGGGTACGGTTGTGCTTGCTGATTTCAAACMGATGGTGTGGGTTACCAGTACAGTTGGCAGTAAAAGAATGTGGTTCAGTCTTCAAATAGCTGGTTTTTACCTTTGCTACTGGTTGTTCAAATTCCAAGTTTGGCTTTACATTAGTGTTGTCAAGTGGTGAAATGTCTGACCTTCCTCATGTTCATACTTTTGTATGTTGACACCCCTTCAAATGACTGGATTTGGCATTTCGGCCACCCGTTGCTGAAGCGTATAAAATCGAGCACACAGCCGTGCAATCTCCATATTCAAACATTGGCAGTAGAAGGGCCTTGAATGAGCTCTCACTTTCAATGTGGCACAGTCATAGGATGACACTTTTCCAAGTCGTTTGCATATTTCCACCCTGCTAAAGCATCCCCGGTCAAGTAAGTCTTAATGTGAAGGCCACACAATCACACAACAGGGCTGTAGTCATCTGTCTCGGTTGAACACTTAGCGTTCCAAACTGCCTCTGGATGCATTGTTAGCACCAGAACTGTTCAGGTGCTTCATGAAAGTGTTTCGATGAACAGCTGCACACAAGCCTACAATCAATGTGCAATTCCACTGTCTGTGGGGGTGGTGTAAAGCTCCGCTATTGACTCAAGCGAATATCGCGA
>NW_019944497.1:0-29756 GCF_002910315.2 Salvelinus sp. IW2-2015 | reverse complement strand
ATAATGCCTTTTTATAAATGGCAAAGTTTTGTAGTCTCTCCAATATCTAGGTGGTGGCACATATTAACCCTTTATGTATCACATTTCCACATACTGTATGTCCGAACCAGATGGTGAGTAATATATGGAATTAAATAGTAACCAAAACAAGTGTTAAACAAATCAAAATATGTTTGGCATTCTTCAAAAGTAGCCACCCTTTGCCTTGACAGCTTTGCACACTCTTGGCATTCTCTCAACCAGCTTCATGAGGTAGTCTTGAATGCATTTCAATTAGAGAGTGACCCAGCACATTTTTTTTAATGCCAGCTCAAGTGGGCTTTCCACTTTCCTTATGTATTATTTAGCAAAAATGGTGATAACATAATCACTCCGGACAGACAATTAAAAACTCAATGTTGCAGCAGCCTAGGCTACTCCTAAAAAGAGATCTGGGATGAAAATGAGATTTTTCAGTCTGATCATATAGGCTAATAATAGCAGCTGCGTACAGCCTATGTGCCATGTCCATCTGGTCAGGGTAAACAAATTGGTAACMTTATGTATTTATAGTCCATTTGTGTGTCAGGAGAAAATGTGATTAAATTTGGTTTACATTCAAACTTGGGCTGGCCAGGCTGCCTATACGTTTTCAATCCAAAATTAGTAACTGGAATTAATCAACATAATAGTGATGACAGATGTGAGTTAATGTTTTATTAGGCTTACCGCTGCATAGCTCTGCATGATGCAAACAGGGCTGGCCCTCCCATTAGGCAAGATTATGCGGCCGTCTTTTTGGCAATTGGCTGCCACCCTCCGATGCCCCTGATCCACTTCTAAACCGCCCGCACCCCAGCCACCTACTCATAGCGATTGCTGCAGTTCCCGCCCCCACCCTTTTTTCTCCTCTCCCGAAGTTCACTCTTACTATCTTTGGTAGCTATGGTGATGTGTGTGTTTTATATGGGATTATCCAACTGTGACACATTAATAAATTGGAATTTGCCAATTCAATTATTGTATTGTCTTTTTGTTTGTGTGACGAAGACAGTTGGTGATTAAGGCAGTAGCCTAACCTATCCTGTTAGCTAGCTCATACTACTAGATATTATCAGCTAAAAGTAAGCTACAGAGATTTGAAACAAATGTGCTACTATGTCTAAGAGACAAAAATGAATGAAGCAAATAAAAAAAAAATGAATGAGAAAACAGGCACAATCTCTAAACCAAAGAAATTCGCTGCTGAAATTGATCAGCGTGCAGCAATGTCCATCAGCCGATATAGAGAACGACAAGCCTCCGGGGACAGGCGTTCATTCGCCGAGAGGGACGAGCCCCCTTTCGCTGGTTCTAGCAGTGAAGAGGGCGAACCGGAGGAGCCATCCACTTCCACCAATGATGAGAGCTCACTGGGTGAACAAGAACGGGTGGCCACACCTCCAAACAATGCTGGKGGAGACCCTACTATCTTGGACCCTGACTCAGATTCGTCGCACCCCATCCCTGATGACAGTGGTGCTGCTGCTAAATCCGACTCCCAGACAAAAAACATAAAAGATCCCTGTGATTGGCCAAAATATATGAATGGACTTTACGGGATATGATAGCAGAGAGAACAGTCTATGACTTGGGAGACTGGAGTCTTTCACAATTTTTTGGGCCTTCCTCTGACACGGCTTAGTATATAGGTCCTGGATGGCAGGAAGCTTGGCCCAGTAATGTACTGGGCCATACTCATACCCTCTGTAGCGCCTTGTGGTCACATGCCGAGCAGTTGCCATATCACCGGGAGGTGATGCTCACCATTGTTGCAGCTGTATAACTTTGAGAATCTGGGGACCCATGCCAAATCTTCTCAGTTGCTCGAGGGGGAATGGTGTTGTCGTGCCCTCTTCACGACTGTCTTGGTGTGTTTGGACCATGATAGTTTGTTGGTGATGTAGACAACAAGGAACTTGAAACTCTCGACCTGCTCGCTACAGCCCCGTCAATGTGAATGGGGTCGTGTTCGGCCCTCCTTTTCCTGTAGCCCACAGTCAACTCCTTTGTCTTGCTCACATTGAGAGGGTGTTGTAATTGCACCACACTGCCAGGTCTCTGACCTCTGACTTGCATAAGTTCTCCCTCTACTCACTCTAGTTAACGATTTCACACAATATATTTTTGCAATGACTGCAATCTTTGATCTTTTATGACCAACTAATTTTGGCTGCACCGAGCAAGTTTGACCTATTCCTTCAACAACGGTTGGAACCATAGAGAGCACAATATGTACTGCACGCTTACAGTGCCTTCAGAAAGTATTCACACCCCTTGACTTTTTCCACATCACCTGAATTTAAAATGTATATTTTTTGTCACCAGCCTACACACACACACACACAATACCCCATAATGTGGAATAATGGAATAATTTTTGCACAAATTAATTACAAATGAAAAGCTGAAATATTTTGGGTCATTAAGTATTCAATTCAACGCCTTCGTAGGAGAAGCCTAAATCAGTTCAGGAGTAAAAATTTGCTTAAGTTGCATTCTGAGCAAGTGAATTTCAAACAGATTCAACTATAAAGACTAGAGGTTTCCAATGCCTGGCAAAAGGCACTCATTGGTAGATGGTAGAAAAAAGCAGACATGGATTGTCCCTTGAGCATGAAGTGATTACACTCTGGTGTCTCAATACACCTGGTCACTACAAAATACAGGCCTCCATTCTAACCCAGTTGCCGTAAAGGAAGGACACCGTTCAGGGATTTCACCATGAGGACAATGGTGACTTTAAAACAATTAGTGTAATGGCTGTGATAGAAGACTGAGGATGGATCAGCGTAGTTACTCCACAATACTAGCCTAATTGACAGTGAAAAGGAAGCCAATACAGAATAAAACATTTGAATCCTGTTTACAAAAGCACCAAAGTAATACTGCAAAAAATGTCAACACAATTAAAATTGTCCTGAATACAGAGAGTTATGTTTGGGGCAAATCCAATACATTAGATCACCACTCCATATTTTCAAGCATAGCGGTGGCGGCATCATGTTAGGGCATATGCTATCAATCATTAAGGACTGGGGTGTTTCAGGATAAAGAAAAATAAACCTGAATGACCTAAGAATAGGCAAAATCCTAGAGGAAATCCTGGTTCAGTCTTCTTTCCCACCAGACACTGGATGATGTTTCACTTTTCACCAGGACAACATAAAAGGCAAACTCAAGTGTCCTGAGTGGCCAAGTTATATTTAAATCAAAACTATGCCAAGACCTGAAAATGGTTGTCTAGCAAGGAACAACCAAATTCGACAGAGCATGACATTTTTTGAAAATAATAAATGGCCAAAAGTTGAACAATCCAGGTGTGGAAAACTCTAAGGGTACTTCTCCAGAAAGACTCAAAGCTGTAGTCACTGCCAAATGTGCTTCTCAAAGTATTGCCTCAAGGGTGTGAATACTTACGTAACAAGAGAATTTCTGCATTTCATTTTCAATACATTTGTCAACATTTCCAAAAACATATTTACATATGGGGTAGTGGGTGTAGATAGGTAATTTAAAAATATATATACACACTTGAATTCAGGCTACATTTGGGGGAATAGGTCAAGGGTATGAATTATTTCTGAAGACACATGTACCAGCAACACAACTTTAAACTGATTCTTTAAGCAAATAATTGAAAATAATTGGTATATTATAGGCAGAAATTAAATGGTTTAATCATTAAATCATGCAACAGTAGTATCAATTTCTTTGTCAAAGACCTGCTGAGGCACGTGGGCCTGTCACGCTTGCTGGAGTCCTGTTGCTTCTGCCGAGGACCTATTGCTTCTGCTGAGGTAAGGGCGCCTGCCAGATCTGCGGGGTCCAGTTTCTTCTGCCAAAGCAAGGCGGCCTTCTGCATCTGCCAGTGTCCTGCCGCATGTGCCGGGGTCTTGTTATGTCTGCGGAGACACGGGCGCTATTACTTCTGCTGGGCATAGGAGCCGGTTACTTTTGGTGCAGTTAGGGAATATATCCATAATCACCTAGGAAACAAAGACAAGTTAAAAATAGAAAAATGCCTCGTTTTGTTTAGGGGTAGATCAGCTTTAATTTTGCCGATAGAAGCTACAATCTAGCAATGTAATGCCTGCATCATTTCCAATCACACATACAATATTTTCCACTAACCCTACCACCCCTCCCCTAATGGAGTAAACTAATGCAATAGTTAAGCTTCTACATACAATCTATTTTACAATATTTTTGGATTCTATATTGGAAAATACTTCATGTTAACATACTACTTTACATATATAATGAATATAAAACTCTAACAGCTACAGATGTGGGCAATTAAGGTCACAGTAATGAAAACTTAAGGACACTAAAGAGGCCTAAAGAGGTCTAGTGACTCTGAAAAAACACCGAAAGATGCCCAGGGTCCCTGCTCATCTCGCGTGAACGTGCCTTAGACATGCTGCAAGGAGGCATGAGGACTGCAGATGTGGCCAGCGCTACAGGGAGACAGGACGGACAGCTGATCGTCCTCGCAGTGGTAAACCACGTGAAACACCTGCACAAGATTGTACATCCGAACATCACACCTGCGCGGACAGGTACAGGACGGCAACAGCCGAGTTACACCAGGAACGCACAACCCCTCCATCAGTGCTCAGACTGTCTGCAATAGACAGAGAGCTGGACTGAGGGCTTGCAGGCCTGTTGTAAGGCAGGTCCTCACCAGAAACAACGTCGCCTAGGGGCACAAACCCACTGTCGCTGGACCAGACACGGTTTTGTCTCACCAGGGGTGATGGTCAGATTCGCGTTTATCGTCGAAGGAATGAGCGTTACAGCGAGGCCTGTACTCTGGAGCGGGATCGATTTGGAGGTGGATGGTCCGTCATGTCCGGCAGCTGTGTCACAGTACAGGGAAGACATCCTCCTCCCTCATGTGGTAACCTTCCTGGCGGTCAACCTGACATGACCCTCCGCATGACAATGCCACCAGCCATACTGCTCGTTCTGTGCGTGAATCTGCAAGACAAGAATGTATGTTCTGCATGGCCAGCGAAGAACCCGGATCTCAATCCCATTGAGCACGTCTAGGACCTGTTGGATCGGAGGGTGAGGACTAGGGCCATTCCCCCAGAAATGTCCAGGAACTTGCAGGTGCCTTGGTGGAAGACTGGGGTAACATCTCTCAGAAAGAACTGGCAAATCTGGTGCAGTCCCTGAGGAGGAGATGCACTGCAGTCTTATACAGCTGTTGGCCACACCAGATACTGACTGTTACTTTTTGACCCCCCCTTTGTTCAGGACACATTATTACATTTCTGTTAGTCACGTCTGTGGAACTTGTTCAGTTGTCTCAGTTTTTGAATTTTATGTTCATACAAATATTTACACATGTTAAGTTTACTGAACATAAACACAGTTGACAGTGAGAGGACGTTTCTTTTTTTTGCTGAGTTTATATAACTACGGTTATTTGAACCAAATCAATATGTGAAACAACCACTCACCTTTTGGGTTATGAGAACTGGTTCTCTCTCCAATTAGCAGGCAACATACCCAAGAAACTTTACAAAACATTCAAATGTTACAAAACTGTTAGCAATGGACAGAAACTAGATCAATAAATGGAACCGCTAACCTTAACAGAGTTCTAAAGCCATAGCTATTTTTCTAAACAAAACACAATCATATTCAGAACTAATGCAAATGTTTTGGTTGTTTCTTAAGAATCCCCAGACACTGCTAATCAATGGCTAATCAATGGCTGGCTTATAAGTGACAACTGATATACTCAGGTGTTGCTAATTGCCCAATGAAAGTCAGGAGATTCGATAATTGCCGATTTTATTTGTATGTCCCGTTGCCCCTGGTGCGTGGAGATTTCACGTAACGACCAATGGAATGGTCTAAAATGTGCCATGTGTTGGATTCTACGTTTTGAACATTGAGATATTAAAGACATGATAGATCAGACACATTGTATATTAAGGAGTGAAAGAGACTGGGTCTGTAGAAAGACAGCTGTGAAAGACAGCTGTGGAATGTGTTGGGTGGACAAGAGGAGAGCAACGTGTTATACAGGGTAGACAGATGGACCTCTGTGGATAGATGGAGGGGTTGAGGTCAGGAGGTGAGAACAAATCCCTGAAGGGAGTAATAAGGGTTTGGTATCTTGTTACTCTTTCCTGTTAAACCGTAGATGTAAGGATTGGAGAGAAGGAGTGTCTTAAGTGGGATATATATATACCTGATATGGGAGAAATGTGTGTGTGTCTGAATTACAGCTGTACAGAACCTTTGGAAGAATTAAACGTGGTTAAAGCTTCTCTAGTCCTTGAGTTAATTACTCTGAAAATAAGAACCTAATACATGTAAAACCGGGTTAGCGTTGTTTGTTGTTGGAACCGGGCTGAGCCAGGGTTGCGTTTAGTTTTTCAGGTTCTGGAACGTTCAATTGAAAGGAAACTGTGCCGCACCGAATGACCAGTTAAAAATGGGTGAACAGGGAGTACAGGAGGGGCTGAACACGCAGGTGCACCGGGCGGGGTTCAGACCCAGGGCCTCGAGCTTAATGATGAGCTTGAGGGTACTATGGTGTTGAATGCTGAGCTATAGTCAATAAACAGCATTCTTACATAGGTATTCCTCTTGTCCAGATGGGGTAGGGCAGTGTGCAGTGAAACGGCATTGTCTGTGGATCTATCGGGCGGTAAGCAATGAAGTGTGCCTAGGGTGTCAGGTAAGGTAGAGCTGATATGACTAGTCTCTCAAAGCACTTCATGATGACAGAAGCGAGTGCTACAGTCATTTCAGATAGTCATTTCGTTTTAGTTACCTTTGCTTTCTTGGGTACAGGAACAATGGTGGACATCTTGAAGCATGCGGGACAGACTGGGAGAGATTATGGCCGTTAACACTCCAGCCAACTGGTCCGTGCATGCTCTGAGGACACGGCTAGGGATGTAGTCTGGGCCGGCAGCCCTGAAGGTTAACACGCTTAAATGTCTACATGGGCCACAGAGGAGAGCCCACAGTCCGAATGCATGTGTAATGTGTTATTTGACACTTTTGCAAGTAGACAGCATTTCAACCACAAAATACACACCCAAGACTGAAGTTATCATTCTCAGCTTTAATTTCTTAACCTGTCAAAATGACATTTGGCACAGGACCAATGTTTCCGATGTGTTATAGCATTCGACCAGGTACTTAAAACAATCTGACCTGTTGTTAACAAAATGACTAATGCGTTCTATCAACCGACGGCATTCTGGTGAGCACTACTTTAGTCTTCTGGGCATCAAGTCGACAGAAGAGAAGCTGCATTGTATTAAACTATAGTTGACAAATGGCCTTCCTAAAATAATTAAGCAGAAACTGGTCTAAATTGGTGGTGAAAGTAGCCATTTAGGTTAATTATGGTGGATCAAACTGCACAGGTAGCCTTTGATTTGTTTGACAGACTTAATCACACACCCACGATATGCAAAACGGAGCCTGCAAAAACAGGATTGAGATGTTTATATGCCACCATATCCAAGCAGCATATACCAAAACTAGGGTACAAGCTTCAGGTTATTGTTAACGGCATATGTTTAAATGTCACAGAACAAAAACTGGAATATGTGTGCATGTAAATGTGTTCAGCAGCTATAACAGAACAAAAATTTTTGTTTTTCAAACAGATTTGAACAACCAGTAGCGAAGAAAAAATATATACACATTTGAAATCCAGAAGATTAGTAACTGAACACATTCCCTTTTACTACAAATTGCACTGGCAACCAACACTGTTCTCAACCAGCAAGCCAAAAGGTAACATTAACCACACGTATTTCAAACACAAGAAATGCACTAAAGTGTTTAATATTTTATCATTCAAGTAATGCAGGGTAGCATGAGCAGCAGCAACTCCCTGGCGGAAGCAAAAGCATACAGTGGAAACTAAAAGTGTCAGCAACTCAGAATTGTCATCCAAAGGAAAGACTCACCATTAGAATTATGTTGATTAGTATGAAGGATTTCAAAATCAGAAAGCCAAGTTCAGATGAGTAAAAGTTGTCCCTTTAATAACAGGTTGCGAGTTTTTAGCAGGTGGGGATATGCTTGGTTCAGATGCCAAACGTCACTATGGTCTTGAGAGCATCTCCGCTATCAAAAATGTCTTAACTCCCCAGGGGAGTAGCAAGTTTGGGAGTAGACAGCTTTGCCATTCTCATAAAACCAATATGTAACTATATTGGGATCAGAACTGACTGTTCAATGATACTGCCTTAATGCTACTGGAGCTGACACATTGAGTGCTTTCATTGTCACCGTCAGACCCAAAATCCTGAGAAACATCACTGCTGCTAAAATCCATGTTGCTTGAGGATGGCCCTCCTGTCAAGCCCTGTCGCTTCTGCCGAGGCATTTGAACCAGATTCCGCACTTGATGAGGCACGGGATCCAATTTCTTCACCTAAGATATTTTGGCTTGCCGAGGCATTATGGGTGGCCGCTTGCGCTGCGCGGCACTGTGGCCGGATGCTTCCGCTGCCGAGGCACCGTGGCCGGTTGCTTCGCCTAAGGTATTTGGGCCAGTCGTGACGCTTGCTGAGGCATTATGGGTGGCTGCTTCTGCTGAGGCACGGGAGCCAGTTGCGTCACCCGAGGTATTTGGGGCAGTCGTGACGCCTGATGAAGCACTGTGGCCAGTTGCTTCAGCTAAGGTATTTGGGCCAGTCGTGACACTTGATGAAGCATTGTGGGTGGCTGCTTCTGCTGCTGAGGCACGAGATCCGATTGCTCCACCTAAGGTATTTGGGCCAGTCGTGGCGCTTGATGAAGCATTGTGGCCAGTTGCTTCAGCTAAGGTATTTGGGCCATGTGCGTCGGAGACAACTTGCTGAGGCATTATGGGTGGCTGCTTCTGCTGCTGAGGCAAGGGATCTGGATGCTCCACCTAAAGTATTTTGGCCAGTTGCCACACTTGCTGAGGCATTTTGGGTGGCTGCTTCTGCTGAGGCACGGGAGTCGGATGCTTCACCCAAGGTATTTGGGACAGTCGTGATGCTTGATGAAGCATTGTGGCCAGTTGTGTCACCTAAGGGATCAGGGCCAGTTGCAACACTTGCCGAGGCATTGTGGGTGGCCGATTCCGCTGCTGAAGCATTATGGGTGGCCGCTTGCGCGGCACTGTGGCCAGTTGCTTCCGCTGCCGAGGCACCCTGGCCAGCTGCTTCACCGAAGGTATTTGGGCCAGTCGTGGCACTTGATGAGGAATTGTGGGTGGCTGCTTCTGCTGCTGAGGCACGGGATCCGGTTGCTCCACCTGCCGAGGCACGGGAGCCGGTAGGTTCCACTGCATTGTGGCCGGTTCCTTTTAATTTATTTTGGGGAATATATCTATAATTACCTACGAAAGAAAAGAARGTTTCAAATCGTAAAATGCCAGCATTTGAAGTTCTGGGATTTATACAGTGTTATTTTTAACTAGAAAAGCAAACGGCTCTGGGAAACAAATAATAACGTCAGCTAGGGAACCAGCCAGCTAACAGTTCACTTAGCTTGAAATGAAACCACTTTGTCAAAATTAGAAATGTGTCATATCTGAAAATGTAGCTAGCTAATGCTACACTATAAACATGCATCATGGACGCGTCTCCCTGTTAGGAATGCCATACCACGGTTGCACGGTTTGAAGATGTAATCCGGAGACAGGGGTTTTGTCCACCTCTTTAGCTATCATACTCTAACTCCACTGATATTAAAACTTGATCCTCCAGAAAACAGAGAGCAACACTTATGCAGCTCCAATATACAAAACATTTTTTTTTAAGCAGCGTTCCACAGGATTACCAACACAGACTGACGAGCTCAAATAGACAGACGGCTTCAATATGGCAGACCAATCCGAACTCCTCTCTCTGTATGTCCAGCCCACTCATTATCTCAGACAATCATGGCTAGTGAGAAGTTTGCTTACTATTACTGTGGCTTAACCAGCAAGGTAATTTAACAATTGTTTTTGTATTTACAGGTGACATACATGTTTGTTATTAAGGTACATGAAAGTTCACATGTTCGAGAAGGAATTTCTGCCAAAAAAACGCATTTAGATTTTTACGTTCAAACGGCTCTCCTGTGAAGTCGTGACTTGCAACATACACCTAGTTTCCTGAATCGAGTCACATGTGTTATCAAAACTATGAAATGTCTTCACTATTATTCTACAATGTAGAAAATAGTCAAATTAAAGAACCCTTGAATGAGTAAGTGTGTCCAAATGCGAGTGCTACTGCATGGTAGACAAGAGATTGTCCGAGAACACAGAATTTAATTTTTTTACATGAAAGCAGACCATTGAATGCATATACCAATTTCATCCGTGTCATGAGTCTTTAGCCAAACAGGCAGTCGACTACAGCAGGCAAATGTGTTCATTTGTGTCAATGTTTGTGAATGAGTTCATGTGACACATTATGCTAGCTAAGCTTCCCTGCTAGTGCCTTGCCGGCTTCATCATTGGAACTGAATGGATCCATTTAAGGTCTGAGTTTCTCATACTATGTAGTTAGATGATTTCACCAACAAAATTGGTTTAGAAAAATTACTTGTTCTTATTTTTTTTTATTTTACCTTATTTAACCAGTTAGGCCAGTTTAAGAACAAGTTCTCATTTACAACTGCGACCTGGCCAAGATAAAGCAAAGCAGTGCGACAAAAACAACAACACAGATACACATGGGATAAACAAACGTACAGTCAACCACAATAGAAAATCTGTATACAGTGTGTGCAAATGAAGTAAAAGTACGGCAATAAAATAGGCCAATAGTGCGAAGTAATTACAATTTAGCAATTTACACTGGAGTGATATATGTGCAGTGAGGATGTGCAGTTGAAATACTGGTGTGCAAAAGAGCAAAAAACAAAACAAATATGGGGATGAGGTAGGTAGTTTGTTGGATGGGCTATTTACAGATGGGCTGTGTACAGCTGCAGCGATCGGTAAGCTGCTCTGACAGCTGACGCTTAAAGTTAGTGAGGGAGACATAAGTCTCCAACTTCAGTGATTTGCAATTCGTTCCAGTCATTGGCAGCAGAGAACTGGAAGGAAATGGCCAAAGGAGGTGTTGGCTTTGGGGATGACCAGTGAAAATACCTGCTGGAGCGCGTGCTAGGGTGGGTGTTGCTACGGTGACCAGTGAGTTGAGATAAGCTTGCAAGTATACTCCCGCCTTATAGATAACCTGGAGCCAGTGGGTTTGGCGACGAATATGTAGCGAGGACAGCCAACGAGGAGCAACAGGTCGCAGTGGTGGGTAGTATATGGGGCTTTGTGACAAAACGATGCACTGTGATAGACGTGCATCCAATTTGCATGATCGGCTAGAAAGTCAGAAGGGATGGCAGTTTTGTGATGACGTGAGGCGTTCTGTTGTCTGTTTGGGAATATCTTTGTGTATTGATAGGTTAAACCTTCCTCCAGGCATTGTAAGATCAAGTACACTGAGATGCCATTTTTTAAGACCCTGTGGACGATAAATGGACTTGCAGGAGGAATGAGCTATAGGTTAAAAATCTATTGACGCTCATGGTGAATCAATAAAGGAAACAAAAAAAACATTAATAAATGTTATAGCTAATATTTATATTCTTATGACTAAACACATTCTTATCTCATCTTCTCGAAAAGCATTGTGGGGTCTGAAACGGTTTGGCCTACAAACTATATGACCATATGGAAAGGGGAGACCTCACGAACATGGTTCCGTTTTGCTCTACGACCAAACAAGTTTCACGACTCATCTGAAGGTAACCCATACAAACTAATGGAAGTATGGAGGTAGTTGTGCCAACATACATAAAGGGTTAAATATGTGCCATCACCTAGATATGGACATACTCAAAACTTTGCCATTTATAAAAAGGTGTTATTCATGTGTTTCTGTGGGCTATAGTAGCAAAGGCAAAATTCTATATTGCCATTGGAAATGTTGATACCTTAAGTGTCCCAAAAATCATACAGCTAATTGATCATGGTTTTGAACATTTAAAAAATTAGTTAGCTTAGTACTCTCCCTAAGGCTCAGACTGACATTGAAGAATAAGTCTGGATTGTCAACACAGTGTACATTTGCATGCTACATAACTACATCTAAAGTGCACTACATGACCAAAATGATGTGGACACCAGCTTGTTGAACATCTCATTTTCAAAAATCAATGGGCATTAATATAGAGTTGGTTCACCCCCTTGAGCAACCTATAAAAGCTCAACTCTTCTGGGAAGGCGTTCCTAGATATTGAACATTGCCTAGCGGGGACTTCCTTCCATTCAGCCGCAACAGCAATTAATGAGGTAGGAAACTGATGTTGATTGATTAAGCCTGCTCGCAGTCGCATTCCAATATCATTCCAAGTGGTTTCGATAAGGTTGAGGTCAAGGCTCTTTGCAGGCCCATCAATTCCTTCCACATCCAACTCAAAACCATTTTCTGTAATGGACCTTGCATTGTGCACAGGGGCAATTGGGTCATGCTGAAACGCAAAGGGCCTTCCCAAACTGGTTTTCCACAGTTGGAAACAACAAGAATATGGTCTAGAATGTTTTTGTACGCTGTAGCGTTAAGATTTCCCGTCACTGGAAACCTAAGCGTCTTGCCAAATCCATCAAAAACACGCCCCAGACCATTAATCCTGCCAGCCAAACTTATTTTGGCACTATGCCAGTCGGGCAAGGTAGCGTTGTCCCTGGCATCCGCGAAAACCCAGATTCGTCCTGCCACGAATGGAGTGATCAGTCTCTCTCCAGAGAACTCACTTCCATTGCGCTGAGGTCCAATAGGCAGCGAGCTGTTAAATCACCAAGTGTTGTACCGAAGGACAGACGATTACGCGCTACAGCACTGTTCTGAGAGTTTTGTGTTTTGCCTATCACATTAAACAGGACTTATTTGACAAACATGACTTGGAAAGTGTCATCCTATGACTGTGCCACGTTGAAAGTACTGAGCTCTGTTCAGTAAGGCTGCATGCATGGCTGTGTGCTCGATTTATAACACTGGCGAGGCCAAAATAGCCAAATCCAGTCATTTGAAGGTTGTCAACATACACAAAATATGACCATGAGTAAGGTCTGACATTATCGCAACACTATGAGCCAATCTTTGAACAACCAGTAGCAAATGTAAACACCAGATATTTGAAAACTGAGCCCATAATCCCTTTTACTACAAACTGCACTGGCAACCCACATCATCTGTTTTGAAGTGCAGCAAGCACAGTGGGCACAGGAGAACCCTCAGTATTTCAATGACACATTTTTATTGATTAAAAATCATGCAAGAGTAGCAAGAGCACCGGCAAGCTTCCTGGTCAAAACAAAACAAACAAAAACTGAAGAAATTCAAAAAACAGTGTCAGCAACAGAATCTTATTTCATCATTTGACAATTAACGTCTCACCATCAGCTTCTAAAAGGATGAATCCACCATTAGATTTTCCTGTTGGCAAGATACATGGTTATATAAGGACTTCAAAATTCAGGAAGCAAAGTTAAGATCAGATAAAGTTGTACGTTACCTTGGTAGGATCCTTTACTAGTGGTGGGTTGTGCTTGGTTCAAATATGCCAACATCAACTGTCATTGGGAGCTTTTCCAACTGTTAACATACAATGTTTCCCAGAGTGTAGCGGGGTTTTTTGGGGAAAGAAGACAGTTTTGCCATTCTCGTAGTGCGAAATTGGAACTGTAGGAACGGAATTGGGATGAAGAACTGACTGTTCAACGATGCTGGCCTGAGAGCTACCAGAAGCCAAAATCTTTAAGTGCTTTTGTAGTGCTTCTGCTGAGACATGGGGCCAGTTGCTTCCTGGAGCATTTGGGCAGGATGGCAGACTTGCTGAGGCATGGCGTCGGTTGCTTTCTGCTGCTGGCAGCGTCCAGCTGATTTTGCGTCGGAGCTTGATGCCAACAACTTGCTTTGGGCATAGGGGCAGTTGATTCTGCTGCTTTTGGGAATTTGGCTGGGATGCCAGACTTGGCTTCATCTGGCTGAGGTCATGGCAAGTCGGTTGTTTCTGCTGCATTCAAGCTGGACGCCACATTTGCTAAAGGCATGAGGTCGGTTGCGTCTGGCCGCCGAGGCACAGTGGCCGGTTTGCTTTTGTTGCTGGGGCATTTAAAACCGAATGTCACACTTGCTGGGACATGGCAGTCGGTTGCTTCTGCTGCTGAGGCATTGGAGTTGGATGCCACACTTGTTGGGGATATTGGATTTTATACCAACTTGCTGAGGTTGGCTTAGGATCAGCGTCGGCTGCTTTTGCATTCAGAGCTGGATGCCACACTTGCTGAGGCTCTGTGGCATGCACCTGGTTGTTTCTGGTGCCCGAGGCATGGCAGTCGGATTGCTTTTCGCGGCCATTTGAGCAGGATGCCACACTTGCTGAGGAATGGGTGCCTGGTTGCTTCTGCAAATGTTGGTGAATTTGGCTGGATGCCACTTGCTATAAGGCTTCTGTGGCATGGCAGTTGGTTGCTTCTGCTTCGCTGAGGCACAGCACCAGTTGCTTTTTGCACTGCCGCCACACTTAATTTTCTTTAACTTCTTAGGGTAGGGGCAGTATTTAGTCCGGATGAAGAAGAATGCCCAGAGCAAACGGCCTCTACAAGCCAAAAAGCTAGAATATGCATATTATATAGTAGATTTGGATAGAAAACGTCTGAAGTTTCGAAAACTGTTTTGAATGATGTTCTGTGAGTATAACAGAACTCATATGGCAGGCAAACATGAGAAAAAATCCAACAGGAAGTGGGAAATCTGAGGTTGGGTCGATTTTCAACTCAAGCTCCTATTGAAGATACAGTGGGAATATTGGTAATGTTGGCACTTCCCTAATGCTTCACTAGATGTCAACAGTCTTTAGAACCCTTGTCTGATGCTTTCTACTGTGAAGTGGGGGCACAGAAGAGGGGATTGAGTAAGGTCCTATCATGAGCTGACATGCGCGTTCATGTGAGAGCGAGCCTCTGTTCCATCGCACTACTGAAGACAATGGAAATTCCTCCGGTTGGACATTGAAGAATATATGTTAAAAACATCCTAAAGATTCATTCAATACTTTTGTTTGTTTATGTTTTTTACGGACTGTAATATAAATTTTAACTTTTCGCTGGACCTTGCCCACGGCGTCGTGAGTTTGGAAAGTGAACTGAACGCTAGACAACAAGGAAGGAATTTGGACATAAATTTATGAACATTATTCGACACAAACCAAACATTTATTGTGGAACTGGGGAATACATTCTGATGAGATCAAAGGTAAGTGACGTTTATGTTTTTCTGAACTTAGTTGACTGCACCAATATGGCGGATATATTTGTGTCTTGATTGGGCTCTGAGCGTCGACTCAGATTACTTGTATGGTTTGCTTTTTTCCGTACAAGCTTTTTTGAAATCTGACACAGGGTTGCATTAAGGAGAAGTGCGTCTAAAATTTCCATGGCATAACAGTTGTATCTTTTAAGCAATGTTTATTATGAGTGTTCCTGTAAATTGATTGTGGCTCCTGCAAAATCAAGGATGTTTTGGGAACTTCTGAACGTAAGGCGCCAATGTTAAACTCACGATTTTTGATATAAATAACTGAAATTTAACCGAACAAAACATACAGTATTTTGTAAAGCATGAAGTCCATGAGTGCATCTGATAAGATAAACCCAAGGTTAGTGGATGAATTTTATCTATATTTTCTGCTTTTTGTGAATCCTCTCTTTGGCTGGAAAAATGGCTGGTGTTATTCTGTGATAGGCACTCACCTAACAATCGTTGTTTGCTTTCGTCGTAAAGCATTTTTGAAATCGGACACTGTGGCTGGATTTTACCACAAGTTGTATCTTTTAAAATGCTGTAAAATAACATGTATGTTTGAGGAATTTTAATTATGGGATTTCTGTTGTTTTGAATTTGGCGCCCTGCAGTTTACTGGCTGTGAAAATGGTGACGTTATCGTCTCAACGTACCCTAGAGAGGTTAACTAGGCCAAGTCAGTTAAGAACAAATTCTTATTTTAACAGTGACCGCCCTAACTTGTACAGCCCACCGCCAAACGCCTAACCCGGAACGACGCTGGGCCAATTGTGCGCTGCCCCTATGGACTTCCCGTCACAGCATTTGTGATACAGCCCTGATCGAACCTCTGGTCTGTAGCGACGCTCTTAGCGCTGCAGTGCCTTAGACTGCTGCACCACTCGGGAGACCTTCTTGCTGGGGCATAGGAGCCGGTTCCTTTTGTTGCTTTAGAATAGGAGCTGGTGTCTTTTTATATACATAATTACATAGGAACCCAAGAAAATTTCAGCATAGTAAAATGCCATCATTTTATTAGTTATGGCACTATACAAAGTGTTATTTAACCTGAATTACTTTGTATAGTGCACACAAAATATGACACCTTTAGGTGGAGGAATAGCAGGTTTATTCTCCAATGAAACAAGGCAAACAAATCCAAGGAAATACATTTTAAAAATATAGCAGCAGAGAACTGGAAGGAACGGCGGCCAAAGTAGCGAAATTTGCTTTGGGGATGACAGAGTGATATACCTGCTGGATGGGCATGCTCCAGGTGGGGTGCTGGTATGGTGACAGTGAGCTGAGATAAGGCGGGCTTTACCTCGCAGGACTTGTAGATGACCTGGAGCCAATGGGTTTGGCGACAAGTATGAAGCGAGGGCCAGCCAACGAGAAGCGTACAGGTCGGCAGTGGTGGGTGATATATGGGGCTTTGGTGAAAAACAGATGGCACTGTGATAGACTGCATCACATTTGTTGAGTAGAGTGTGGAGGCTATTTTATAGATGACATCACGAAGTCGAGGATCGGTAGGATGGTCAGTTTTTACCGAGGGTATGTTTGGCAGCATGAGTGAAGGATGCTTTGTTGCGAAATAGAAGCCGATTCTAGATGCTTAATGTGAGTCTGGAAGGAGAGTTTACAGTCTTGCAGACATCTACGTATTTGTAGTTGTCACATATTCTAAGTCAGAACCGTCCAGAGTAGTGATGCTAGTCGGGCGGGAGGGTGCGGGCAGCAAACGGTTGAAAAGCATGCATTTAGTTTTACTTGCATTTAAGAGCAGTTGGAGGCCAGGAAAGGAGAGTTGTATTTCATTGAAGCTCGTCTGGAGGTTAGTTAAAACCTCTGGGATATGTGGGACGCAAGCATCCCGCATGGCCATCATCCAGTGAAAAGCAGTAAGCCAATTTCAAATAAATTGCTATAAAATTAACTTTCATGAAATCACACATGCAATACACCAAATTAAAGCTACACTTGTTTGTGAATCCAGACAACGTGTCAGATTTCAAAAAGGCTTTACGACGAAAGCACACCAACGATTATGTTAGGTCAGTACATAGCCACAGAAAAACAAAGCCATTTTCCAGCCAAAGCGAGGAGTCACAAAAAGCAGAAAGAGATAAAATGAATCACTAACCTTTGATGACTTCATCAGATGACACTCATAGGAACATCATGTTTACACAATACATTTATGTTCTGTTCGATACGTGCATATTTTATATTCACAAATCTCGGTTTACATTGGCGCCATGTTCAGAAAATGCCTCCAAAATATCGGAGAAATTGCAGAGAGCCACGTCAAATACAAGAAATACTCATCATAAAACTTTGATGAAAGATAAATGTTTACATATAATTAAAGATAAATTTGTTCTTAATGCAACAGATATACGAAATTACAAATAAATAATCCCTTACCTTTGATCATCTTCATCAGAATGCACTCCCAGGAATCCTAGTTCCACAATAAATCGTTGTTTTGTTCGATAATGTCCATTACTTATATGTCTAGTAGCTCTCTTTTGCTAGCATGTTTAGTGCACATGTCAAACGCTCGTGCAGATGCAGGTAAACTCGGACGAAACTTCAAAAGTTATATAACAGGTCAAATAAACTGGTCAAACTAAGTAGAGAAGGTTAGTACAAAGGACTTCCAATTCAGAGAGCAAAGTTAAAACCTCTACCACTTCTCTCGCACCGGATCCAGGATCTCCTCATCAAAAAAGCTGACTAGCATAGCCTAGCCTAACGGGACAGGGATATCAATATAATATAATTTTCATGAAATCACAAAGTCCAATACAGCAAATGAAAGATAAACATCTTGTGAATCCAGCCATCATTTCCGATTTTTGAAATGTTTTACAGCGAAAACACAAAATGTATTTATATTAGCTAACCACAATAGCCAAGACTCAACCGCATATTTTCACCATGTTTCTACCGCATAGGTAGCTATCACAAAACCGACCAAATAGAGATATAATTAGTCACTAACCAAGAAACAACTGCATCAGATGACAGTCTATAACATGTTATACAATACATTTATGTTTTTGTTCGAAAAATGTGCATATTTGAGGTTAAATCATAGTTTTACATTGCAGCTACCATCACAAATAGCACCAAAGCAGAAACAGAATAATTACAGAGAGCAACGTGAAATACCTAAATACTCATCATAACATTTATGAAAAATACATGGTGTACAGCAAATGAAAGATAAACATCTTGTGAATCCAGCCAATATTTCCGATTTTTAAGTGTTTTACAGCGAAAACACAATATATTATTTCTATTAGCACACTACAGTAGCCAAACACACAACGCAATTTAATCCGCCGCAAAATAGCTTGCACAAAAACGAAAAATAGAGATAAAATTAATCACTAACTGGAACAAATTCATCAGATGACAGTCTTATAAATCACATGTTATACAATACAATTATGTTTTGTTCGAAAATGTGCATATTTAAGAGCTACAAATCCTGATTATACATTGTGAATACGTAGCATCGATTCCAAGAATCTCCCGAGATATTTTGGACACTCACCTAATCTGACCAAAGAACTCATCATAACTTTACATAAAAATACTTGTTGTATGGCAAAT
This sequence comes from Salvelinus sp. IW2-2015, assembly GCF_002910315.2. Lineage (NCBI taxonomy): Eukaryota > Metazoa > Chordata > Actinopteri > Salmoniformes > Salmonidae > Salvelinus > Salvelinus sp. IW2-2015. Next base: position 10,809 of record NW_019944497.1, on the reverse strand, counting down.
GAAAAGATACACTGGTTCTTAATGGCAACCGCCGTGTTAGATTTTTAAAAAATAACTTTACCAATAACAAACAGCTTGCGTTATTGCGAGAACAGTGCTCGCCAAAACGGCAGAGAATAGGAATCAACATTTTCCACAGAAATACGAAATAACATCATAAATTGTTTCTTAACTTTTGCTGAGCTTCCATCAGAATCTTGTACAAGGAGTCCTTGGTCAGAATAAATCGTTGTTTGGTTTCAGAATGTCCTTTTCTTCTGTCGAATTCACGCCACAATGCTAGCCAATGTTGATAACGTTCCCAATTTCTCTCGACGCAAAGAACGGAAAACTCCAAAAGTCCCAATAAACGTTGAATAATCTGATAAAACTCGGTTGAAAAAAACTACTTTACGATGTTATTATCACATGTATCAATAAAATCAGAGCCGGAGATATTCGCCGTGTAAACCGAACGCTTATCAGAAGACAATATCGAGGTGCTTCGCTCGCCTTGGGTAGAGAAAGGAATTCCTGACCTGCCACTCCAAAGCTCTTGTTTCGACCTCAGATCGAGCTAGACACCCCATTCCAACTTCCCACTGCTGTTGACATCTAGTGGAAGGCGTATGAAGTGCATGCATATCGATAAATATAAGGCAATTGAATAGGCAGCCCTGAAACAGAGCTCGTTTTCAGATTTTTCACTTCCTGCATGGAAGTTCTGCAAAATGAATTGTGTTTTAACTCACAAGACATAATTCAAACAGTTTTAGAAACTTCTGAGTTGTTTTTCTATCCAATAGTAATAATAATATGCTTATTGTATGATCTAGAAAAGAGTACGAGGCCGTTTCATTTGGGCACGATTTTTCCCAAAGTGAAAACAGCGCCCCCTATTGAAAGAATTAAAGAGCAGGTTAAAGTGACAATTACCTTGCAGAATCATTCACTAGTGGTGGATATATGCTTGGTGCACCAATGCCAACATAACTGTCCTTGGGAGCATTTCCACTGTCAACAGGCATAGCCTCCCTAGGAGTGTAGCGGGTTTGGGAGAAGACAGTTCTGCCATTCTGTAGTGCGATTTGGAACTGTAGGAATAGATTGGGATGACACCCAACTGTTCAACGATGCTGGCTCTGAGAACTAGAAGCACCATCTTCAGTGCTTTTGTAGTGCTTCTGCTGAGACATTGGGCCAGTTGATCTGGGGTATTTGAGCTACATGCCATAATTTGCTGAGGCATGGGGTCAGTTGCTGCTGTGGCATGGCAGTGTGTTGCTTCCGCTGCTGGGACATTTGAGCTGGATACCTCACTTGCTGGGGTATGGTGACCGGTTCGTTTCTGCTGCGTTCAGCAGCCGTTTCTTCCTGCGTATTTGAGCTGGTTGCCACTCTTGCTGAGGCATGTCGGTCAGTTGCTTCTGCGGTAGAGGCATGGAGGCCAGTTGCTGCTGGGACATTTGAGCTGGATACCACACTTGCTGGGGTACGGTGGTCGGTTGCTCCTGCGGTAGAGGCGTGGAGGCCGGTTGCTTCTGCTGCTGGGGAAATTGAGCTGGATGCCACACTTGCTGATGCGTCTGCGGCATGGCGGTCAGTGCAGCGACTTGTTGCTTATGGACCATTCTACCTGGATACCACATCTCGTGAGGCTTCTGCGCCAGATGCCACACTTGCTGAAGCATGGCAGCCGGTAGCTTATGCTGCTGGGGCATTTGAGCTGTTTGCCACAGTTGTTGGGGTATGGCAGTCAGTTCCTTCTGCGGTAGATGCATAGGGGCTGGTTGCTTCTGCTCCTGGGGAAATTGATCTGGATGCCACACTTGCTGAGGTGGCTGGGGCATGGCGGTCGGTTCAATTTGCTGCTGAGGTTCAGTAGCTGGTTGCTTTTGCTGCTGAGGCATTTGAGCTGGATGCCACGCTTGCTGGGGCATGGTGGCCTGTTGCTTCTGCGGTTGATGCATTGTGGCTGGTTGTTTCTGCTGCTGGGGCATTTGAGTTGAATACCATGCTTGCTGCGGTATAGCTGTTGGTTGTTTCTGCAGTATAGGCATTGGGGCCAGTTGCTGCTGGGGCAAAAAACAAAAACACTAATGATTGGTTGACAATGGAGCCCCCACATGACAGCTTTTTGTAAAGTTCATGCAGTCGACATATAGACTCACGTCGGAAATGTTTTATCCCCAGAACGCAACACACTTTGAAAGGCGGTGAACAACAAATGTCACCGACCTGACAATAGTGAACAGCTTGAAGGTGCCCACTATCTCCATAAAATGTCTCCCTCATGTGGATGAAAAAAAACACAAGACAGCTACCCATCTCATCATCCTCTGACCGTCTACCCTCCTTTGTGGAAGCATTTTTTCCTAATGTTGTCTCAACTTTGATTGCAGTACACATCCACAAACACAAACTCGAATGCAAATGTTTAGATACCTAACTTGCTAAAATTAATGTGTAGCCTACAGTGCATAAATTAATGATGTGATTGAGGCTCTCTCTGGGTCTCGACCCCGCCCTGTGCAACTGGGTACTGGACTTCCTGACGGGCCGCCCCCAGGTGGTGAGGGTAGGTAACAACATCTCCACCCTGCTGATCCTCAACACTGGGGCCCCACAAGGGTGCGTTCTGAGCCCTCTCTTGTACTCCCTGTTCACCCACGACTGCGTGGCCAATCATCAAGCTTGCGGACGACACTACAGTGGTAGGCTTGATTACCAACAACGACGAGACGGCCTACAGGGAGGAGGTGAGGGCCCTCGGAGTGTGGTGTCAGGAAAATAACCTCACACTCAACATCAACAAACCAAAGGAGATGATTGTGGACTTCGAACGCAGAGGGAGCACTCCCCTATCCACTCGACGGGACAGTGTAGTGGAGAGGGGTAGTAAGTTTTAAGGTCCTCGGAGTACACATCACAAGACACAGACAGTGTTGTGAAGAAGGCGCAGCAGCGCCTCTTCACCTCAGGAGGCCTGAAGAAATTGCGCTTGTCACCAAGAACTCACAAACTCTACAGATGCAACAATCGAGAGCATCCTTTCGGGCTGTATCACTGCTGGTACGGCAGCTGCTCCGCCAAACCGTAAGGCTCTCCAGAGGGTAGCACAACGCCCAACGCATCTGCACAACGCATCACGGGGGCAACTACCTCCTCCAGGACACCTACACCCCCGATGTCAAAGGAGGCCATAAAGATCACAAGGACAACAACCACCCGAGCCACTGCTGTTCACACCGTATCATCCAGAAGGCGAGTCAGTACAGCTGCATCAAAGCAGGGCCGAGAGACCCTGAAAAACAGCTTCTATCTTCAAGGCCATCAGACTGTTAAACAGCCACCACTACCATTTAGTGGCTGCTGCAAACATACTGACTCAACTCCAGCCCTTTAATAATGGGAATTTATGGAATCTATGTAAAAATGTATCACTAGCACTTTAAACAATGCCCTTATATGTTTCATACCTACATACATTCACTCAATGTATATGTATATACTGTACTCTATCACATCTGCCACTAGCATACATATGCTTTATGTTTATACCCTACATTCTCATCATCTCATATGTATATAACTGTACTCTAACCATCACTGCATCTGCCTATGCCGTTCGTACCATCACTCATTCATATATCTTAGTACATATTCTTTATCCCTTTACACTTGTGTGTGTATAGTAAGTAGTTTGTGAATTGTTAGGTTCTCGTTGGTTATTACTGCTTGTCGGAACTAGGAGCACAGCATTTCGCTACACTCGCATTAACATCTGCTAACCATGTTATGTGACAAATAAAATTTGTTGACTTTGGTCTACATCGTTGCTTTAAGCCTTTCCACTCAAACGACCCTACTATATGTTTGCCTCTGAAAATTAAACTCAGATCATCAAAAGCATAAGTGTGTGGTGTGGTTTGCATGATTTGAGTGTTTAACTGCGTCTGTCTGATTTCAGAATTTGAACATGTTAACCATCTACTGTTGCTATGCTGAATGAAACACATGTTTTAAAAGGCATGTGTAAAATAATGGTGCCTAACTGCTCATTTAGCCTCTAATCTTCAAAGACCAAGTGAATTTTGTACTAGCAATAATTTAAACCGATCAATGAAGGCTGTAACAGCAGCCTTCCCTCTCTTCACGAGAAGAGAGGGTGTACAGGGATCGACCAAACACGCAAGCGTAGGCCAGTTCTCAACATGTTTAATAAAACGATAAACAGTGACCACAATCCGATACAGCCCTATTGGTGCAGAGAAACACAAAGACAGGAAACAACCACCACAAACCCAACACAAAAACAACACCTATATATGATTCCCAATCAGAGACAACACAAAACACCTGCCTCTGATTGAGAACCATATTAGGCCAAACATAGAAACAGACAAACTACCACAAACACATAGAATGCCCACCCGCTCACGTCCTGGCCAATACTCAAACAAGCAAAACACACAAGAACATGGTCAGAACGTGACAAGTGCAAGACAAAATGTGTTCCTACTTTAGAGCCGGGGTGTCAAACCATGGAGGGCTAGTGTCTGTAGGTTTTTGTTTTTTCCTTTCAATAAGACCTAGACAACTACTGTAGGTGAGGGATAATTAGGCTTAATTCAGCAATCAAGTACAAGGAAGGAACGAAAACCCACAGACACTCGGCCCTCCGTGTAATGAGTTTGAAGTGTGCTTTAGAGTAAGGGCTGTCAAACCTGTCAGGAACTCAATTAGAGAATCAACCACACTGAGAAATTTCTGAATTTCAAATCAACCCTAGCCCTACACCTACCACTTAGTCACTTATGGGCATTTGAAATGATCAGATAGGTTATAGCAATATGGTAATTGCTTCACCTTGCCTTCTGATAGGCTGAGCAATGTGGCCATATTGCTTAAACCTATTCAATCATTTCTGATTCACAGAAGTGTTTAGCAGGGTGTGGAATTTAGGGTCAATTTGGATTAGGAATCAAATGTAGTTCAGGGCTTACAGCTGTCCTTAATTAGCCAATGACATTAGAAGGGTCTGGGATTTGTTTAAATGGAGCAACCAAAAAGCCTGCCAGATACAGCAAAAGGGATATTTTGCTAGGGTTATACCGGCCATTAGTTCTGATACTGGGGAGTTTTGAGGTGCAAAATGGTAGTGATTGAATTGGATCGCTTTCAGGCTAGGTTTTTAAAGTATTGATCTAGTTTGTTTCCCTTGTCTTTCAGGTAGCTATGTTTCTAACATACTTTTTTCCCCTAAGAGTTTCTTGGCTTTGTTACGTGCTCTAATTGGAGGGAATAACCTGTTCTACATCAAGTGAGTTTCTACACATTATTTCAAATAACAGTTGTGGTTCCAATACTTCAAAGAATGCATTTTATTACTTTCTTCTAAACCTAGGTGATGGAGTCCTGCACCAGGTTCTGATGCAGCATGGCTCTATGCAGGCTCACTTAGTCTAAGGATATGGTAATTACAACTCTCCAACAGTCCATTCAGCGCACTGACGCGAGAGAACAAAACTCTGGCGCCACCTACAAAAGCACTGCCATGCCCCAGGCACCGAAATGTACCAGCTCAAATGCCAGCAGAAAGAACGGCACAAATGACAAGAGCAGCTCACGCCAGTACCTAGCAAAGAGGTGATCGCCAATGCCAGCGCAAGCCCCTACTGAACCTCGCAGCGAGTACAAATCCCATACCAGACAACGCTCAATGCTACCACAGCAAAATGCTATCACCCGCACGTATGTACCAGCTCAATGCAGCAGAAGACCAGCCCAAAGCTCACCCAGAAGAACCCATGAGCATGTCCCCAGCTATTGCCCCAGCAGCAAACAACCAGCTACTGAACCTCAGCACAGAAGGACGGCCATTCCCAGCACCTCAGCAAGTGTTGCATCCAGCTCAAATGCCTGAGTAAGCAACTGACTGCCATGCCCCAGCAAGTGTGGTATCCAGCTCAAAAGCCCCTGCAGCGGAAGCAACCGGCCGCTGAAGCTCTGCAGCAGATTAAACTGACCGCCATGCCCCAGCCTAGCAAGTGTGCATCCAGCTCAATTTCCCCAGGAGCAACCAGTCCCTATGCGTCAACTGCAGAAGGAACTGACCGCCATTCCACCACAACTGTGCAATCCACTCAAATGCCCCAGCAGCATAAGCAAACGGCTGCCATGCTTCAGCAAGTGTGCAACCGGCCCCCATTCCCAAGCAGCCCTCATGACGTGTGGTATCCAGCTAAAATGGTACAGAAGCAACAAGCCGCTGCAACTCGGCGGCAGAAGGAACTGACCGCCATGCCCCAGCAAGAGTGGCATCCTGCTCAAATGCCCCAGAAGCAACAACCCTGAACAGCAGCAGAAAGCAACCGACCGCCAAGCCCCAGCAAGTGTGGTCTCCCAGCTCAAATGCCCCAGAAGCAACCTACTGCCTTGGCCCAGCAAGTGGGACTCCAGCTCAATGTCCCCGCAGCAGAAGCACCGGCTGCTGAACTCAGCAGCAGAAGGAACTGGCCACCATAAGCAGCAAGTTTTGCATCCAGTGAAAATGCCCAGCAGCAACAGGAAACCGGCCACCCTACCCAGCAGCAACACCGCACCCCGCCAATGCCCCGCAAGCCGTGGATATCCAGCTGGCAGCAAACCCCAAGCTGCGAAGCAACCGGCCGCTGAAACTTGAAGCAGCAATTGACGACCGCCATCCCCCCAGCACCTCAGGAAGGTGTGTCTCCAGCTCAATTTCCCCAGAAGACAGAAGAACCAGCCCCAATCCTTTACCGACGAGAGGAATGACCGCCATACCCCGCAAGTGAGTATCCAGCTCAAATTCCCAGCAGCAACTGGCCCCAATGCCTGTAATGCCGAAACAACCAACAGCTTTACCGCCAGCAAGCATGGTATCCAGCTCAAATGCCCAAACAGCAAGAAACAACTGCCACCATGTCCCGCAAGTGTGGCATCCAGCTCAAATGCCTCACAGCAAAAGCAACCAGCTACTGAACCTCAGCAGCATATTGAACCGACCGCCATGCCCAGCCACCTCAGCAAGTTTGGCGTCCAGATCAATTTCCCCAGGAGCAGAAGCAACCAGCCCCTATGCATCTACCGCAGAAGAACTGACTGCCATAACCAAACAACTGTGGCAAACAGCTCAAATGCCCCCAGCGCATAAGGCTACCGGCTGCCATGCTTCAGCCAGTGTGGTATTCTGCGCAGAAGCAACCGCCCCTATGCCCAGCAGCCTCACGACGTGTGGTATCCATCTAAAATGGTCCAGAAGCAACAAGTCGCTGCACTGACCGCTAATGCGCAGACGCATCGTCAAGTGTGGCATCCAGCTCAATTTCCCAGCAGCAGAAGCAACCGGCCTCCACGCCTCCACCGCAGGAGCAACCGACCGCCGTACCCCAGCAAGTGTGGTATCCAGCTCAAATGTCCCAGCAGCAACTGGCCTCCATGACTCTACCACAGAAGCAACTGACCGGCATGCCTCAGCAAGTGTGGCAACCAGCTCAGATTTCCCCAGCAGCAGAAGCAACCGGCCTCCATACTCCCAGCAAGTGAGGTATCCAGCTCAAATGCCCAGCAGCGGAAGCAACACACTGCATGCTACAGCACGCAACTGACCCCATGCTCAGAATTATGGCATGTACCTCAATGCCCCAGAAGCACTGGCCCCAATGTCTCAGCAGAAGCACTACAAAAGCACTGAAGTTGGTGCCTCTGGTAGCTCTCAGGCCAGCATCGTTGAACAGTCGGGTGTCATCCCAATCTATTCCTACAGTTCCAAATCACGCTACGAGAATGGCGGACTGTCTTCTCCCAAACCCGCTACACTCCTAGGGAGCTATGCCTGTGAAGTGGAAATGCTCCAAATGACAGTGATGTTGGCATATTTGAACCAAGCACATACCCACCACTAGAAAGGATCCTACAAGGTAACATACAACTTTAATCTGATCTTAACTTTGCTTTCTGAATTCGATACTTTTACTAACCATGTATCTGCCACAGGAAATCTAATGGTGGATCATCCTTAGAAGCTGATGGTGAGATGTTTAATGTCAAAAATGAAATAGATTCTGTAGCTGACACTGTTGAAATTTCTTTCAGGTTTTAGTCATGCTTTTTGTTTTGACCAGGAAGTTGCTGGTGCTCTTGCTACTCTTGCATGATTGAATCATAAAAATGTGCATTGAAATACGAGGGTTCTCCTGTGCCCCCTGTGCTTGCTACTTCAAACGATGATTGGGTTGCCAGTGCAGTTTGTAGTAAAGGGATTAATGGCTCAGTTTTCAAAATATCTGGTGTTTACATTTGCTACTGGTTGTTCCAAATTCAAAGATTGGCTCTACATTAATGTAAGTGGATAATGTCAGACCTTCCTCTGGTCATATTTTGTAGATGTTGACAACCTCAAATGACTGGATTCAGCTATTTTGGCCTCGCCAGCGTATAAAATCGAGCACACAGCCATGCATGCAGCCTTACTGAAGAGCTCAGTGACTTTCAACGTGGCACAGTCATAGGATGACACTTTTCCAAGTCAGTTTGTCAAATAAGTCCTGTTAATGTGATAGGCGACACAAACTCTCAGAACATGTGCTGTAAGCGCGTAATCGTCTGTCCTCGGTTACAACACTTGGTGTATAGCTCGCTGCCATTGACTCTAGCGCAATGAAGTGAGTTCTCTGGAGAGACTGATCAACTCCATCGTGCAGGACGAATCTGGGTTTTGCCGGATCGCCAAGGACAAGAACGCTCACCTTGCCGATCGCATAATGCCAAATCATGTTTGGTGGCGGAGTATGGTCTGGGGTCTGTTTTGTGATGATTTAGTGGAAAACTGGCTTAGTTCCAGTGACGGGAAATCTTAACCGCTACAGCGTAACAAAAACATTTCTAGACAATTCTGTGTTTCCAACTGTGGCAACAGTTTGGGGGAACCCTTTGCTGAGGTTTCACCATGACAATGCCCTGTGCACAATGGCAAGGTGCATAAAGAATGGTATGAGTAGGCACTGCAAAGAGCTATTGACCTAACACAACGCCTGATGGATGAATTGGAAGCCACTGCGAGCCAGGCTCTAATCAACAATCAGTTTCTTGACACTTCATTAATGCTGGTTGCGGCTGAATGGAGGAAGTCCCGCAGCAATGTTCAAATATCTAGTGGAAACGCCTTCCCAGAAGAGTGGAGGCTATTATAGGTCAAGGGGGTGAAACCAACTCTATATTAATGCCCAGATTTTGAAATTGAGATTTCAAACAATCTGGTGTCCACCATAATTTTGTCATGTAGTGCACTTTAAAAGATGTAGGCATGCTTGTACATCAGTGTTGACAATCCAGACGTAATTCTTCAAACCTGAGTCTGAGCCTTAGGGGAGAGACTAAGCTACATAATAAGAATTGGTTGTTAAACGTTAAACCATGATCAATTAGCTGTATGAATTTTTGGGACACTTTAGGTATCAATATTTAATCATAATGTTTGATAAACTATAGAATTTGCCTTTGCTACTGTCCGTGTCTTTGCTATATTAAAGTGAAAGACTTATAGTTTTTATCAAGATTCCTTAATTAGGGATTTACGTGATCAACTGAGTAATAACGTAACTATTAACTTATGAATTTTCGAGGGCACCAGGGAAAGTAGTCAGATTACAAAGTTATAATTTCCCAATATAACCTTTCAGATATTTTTCATATCTGAATCAATAGTCTTCTATTAATGATTTATTTATTTTACCTCACGTTAGTTCATCCAAACGTAATTGTTGGTTATCTGCACGAAACCGCCAGTCCTTCACTATGAGTCCCCATCCATACATTCAATTGTCTTAAATAAATTTATTTATTTACTAAACTAATTAATTCACAGAAATGGCCATAAACAAACAACTTAACAAATGGTTAATGAAATGATGGGAAGAAATATGCCTAGTGGGCTGAACCGGCATGGCGGCTTGTTTAGACAAAAGGAAAGTTTGGGGGTCGACTCAGTAGTCACTACAAGAAGTTCATAACTATAACAATTGACATGCTAATCCTTTAGCACATGAACGCTCACTTCAGTTCGAGAACAACTGAATCAATATTATATATATTTACGGCTCGGTGTGTCGTCTTGATCGTTGGAGAGAAGTTAGTTTTTTGTTTGGAGAGTTTTTGGTCCGTCTTGTTATTGTGGAAGTTCCAGAGTGGCATTCGTTATAGAATTGGATGTTTCCGGCGGTTGTCTTCTCGGTTCAAATAATACCGAATTCCTAGCTGGGCAGACTAGTTCATATCAAGACTTGTTCTTATTCGTCTAAGCAGTTTAACCTGTTTGGGCTGCAGGGGCAGTATTGAGTGCTGGATAAAAAGGTGGCCCATTTCAAACGGCCTCGCGTACTCAAATTTTGCTCGTACAATATGCATATTATTATTACTATTGGCTAGAAACACTCTTTTAGTTTTTCTAAAAACCGTTTTGAATTATATCCTGTAGTAACAACAGACCTCATTTTGCAGAACTTCCTGACAGGAATTGGAAATCTGAAATCGATGCTCCTGTTCTAGGGCCTGCCTTATAAATGTGCTGATGTGTATTAGTATAACATGCACTGTCATACGCCTCCACTAGATGTCAACAGGCAGTGAGAAAGAAATGGAGTGTAATAACATGATCTGAGGTCGAATAAAAGCTGCTTGCATGACGAGACAACACCAATTTCCTGTTTTCTGACGCGGCGAGAAGGGATCCTGGTATTGCCTTCTGAAAAGCTGGTCCGTTAATAGACGACTAATTCTTCCGGCTTTGAATTTTATTTGATAAATGTT
>NW_019944496.1:95241-96526 GCF_002910315.2 Salvelinus sp. IW2-2015 | reverse complement strand
CCTGAATTACAGATAACTTAGAAACAACTGAATGTGTCTGAATATTAGTACACATGTAAAGGACTGATAATCATTACATTCAGCTTCAAAACTGTAGAGCAACTGAAATGTTCTCTCTCTGATGAGGCACTACCTGCACTGAAGTCCGTTGATGCAGACCTCCTATGGTATCATGGTGGTCCGCAAACAAACGTTTAAGGTCCATGTCTGTCTAATTCTGTACTAAGAAAATAAACCAAGAAGTCCCTCTTAACTTCTACCACACCCTCCCCTCCCCCACCCCCAATAAACGTTATCAATAGATCCATTTCTGCGTTTGAAAACATTGGGGTTTATATCATGCTGAGACAATCCACCCCCAGGTTATCCAGCTTATCAAAAACCATACAGACAGTAACATCTGTCACCTCCAACAACTCTGCTGCAGTTTACAAGATAACTTTCAACCTGGTATTTCTGCTTTACACAATCCAAGTGTTGATGACCTTACCAATGAAATCTATGAAGTATATTTTATTCAATATTAAAGTATCCTTTGTCACAGCGCATTTATGGGCGCAAGATTTCTGAACAGCCCTTGAAACCATGTCAGGACTAGTAGAAAGACCAGTTATGACAGTAGGTCCTCTTACTACGGGACCAGCCATGGAAGCTCCATCAGTCTGACAGTAGGTCCTCTTACTACAGGACCAGGCACTTGGCACATCTTTTCACATGTCCCATTCTTTGGCATTTAAAAACACTGTGATGATCCTCCGTTGCTGCTCCAGTTTCAACTGTTCTGCCTGCGGCTATGGAAGCCTGACCTGTTCACCAGACGTGCTGTTTTCAACCTCAGATTACTCCCTTCAATTTAGCATAAACTCCAGGATCATGGCTTCTGAGCTTCGTCCCATTATGATTTTCCAATTGAATAATCTTCCCTTGCTGAACCTGACTAGCACAAGATATTAACAATCTACCATTTAAAATGTTTTATTTCACCTTTATTTAACCAGGTAGGCTAGTTGAGAACAAGTTCTCATTTACACTGATGAGGCCCAGTTTAACTTCACCTCTCTTTTTATGGCCTTGGTTAATCAGATAGGGTGTAAATGAGGCCCTGTGGTCTCCTCAAACACCATCCCAACTTTCCACTGTGACACATTATTACTCTAGCTCCCTAACTTGGGCCTCTTTAGAGTTTCTATACTACATGCGCCACTGCTTCCAGTATCATTATCTCTGTTCTTCCACCACAGACCATTCACATACTAGGCCCTCATCCTCCCGCTCCATATCATCA
>NW_019944496.1:89401-94568 GCF_002910315.2 Salvelinus sp. IW2-2015 | reverse complement strand
CTAAGTGACTTGTAAAATCGTTTTTAATCACGTTCTTCACTCACTTGGTTTGACCCCAAAATAACACACACAATTAAAACATTTACCAAATGTGATAACACCTTGACGGATTTGTTACCTAGCATGTTTTATATTCTTTCGACATTAGAAAGTTTAAACATGCTATTACATACCTACAATAATACAGTTGAAACGGACACAACTACTATCGACATAACACAGTTCTGTCGTTTTCCACCCGGAACTTCCTGTTCCCCTCTACGACAATGCAACAGCGTCATCTTCTTCTCTGGTATACTGACATTTACACAAATATAAGGTGTCTGCCTCCACCTACTGTACGGTTAGTAAACTGTAGACAAAGATACACCTCCAACGAGGAAAAGAGAAGGGGGAACAACATCAAAACAAAATACAAAAATAGATAAATAAAAACTTCCCACTCCTTCAGTCACAGTCCTATTCAATTCACATCCCTACCCATTCTCATGGGCCTCGTAGGGAGGAACATCTTCAGTCACAGTCCTATTCAATTCACATCCCTACACATTCTCATGGGCCTCGTAGGGATGAACATCTTCAGTCACAGTCCTATTCAAACTACAGTGTATGATATATATAGGAAAATTGTTCAATTCACACATCCCTACTGCATCTGATCTGKCGGACTCACTAAACASAAATRCTTTGTTWGTAAATKATGGGTGTGATCTTAAATTCAATCTGGAGTGGCAGAGTGCGCTTGGSYGTTYGTAAATTCAGAGCKTTGTCAGATTGTCAGTTCGWATCGCTCTCGGAGCGTTCAGAGCCACACTGGACGCTCTGGCGGAGGAGTAGGGTTTTATTTATTACATTATTTATACTTTTACTTTTGATACTTAAGTATATTTTAGCAATTACATTTACTTTTGATAATTATGTATATGTTAAACTAAATACTTTTGACTTTACTCAAGTAGTATTTTACTGGGTGGCTTTCACTTTTACCTGATAGGAAAGGACTCAGTATCTTTACTTTTACTCAAGTATGACAATTGGGTATTTTTCCACCACTGCCTGCAATGCTTCCAATGTAATTCCTGAACTCCCAAAAACTTTCAGCCGCATTACAATTAATCTTTACAATCGGTATCTTCAACGTAACGACGTTATGAATCTCAACAGGTTGCGGGGCATCCACTGCCATAGCTCCCTCAGCACCAATTGCTCTTTCAACTATTTCCGCGCCTCCCAGTAGGAGACATCTGTACAGTTTTGATGTGGATGTTCCTGATATAAGAAAAATATAAATGCCATTGGTCAGATCTCGGTGTTATGAACTGATGGATTTTTTTTTTTATGAATAAGGCACATAGCATACATAACAGGTTAGATAATTAAAGTGGAGTTAGGTGAATTAGCATGGCAGGTTTAGGAGACTGAGGTTAAGGTTCGGAAAAGGGTGAGGGTTAGGGATTTGTTTACCATGCAGGTTTTGATAACTAACGTGGCGGTAGGGAGACTGAGATTAAGGTTAGGAAAAGGGTTAGGCTTAGCTACATTTGTCAACAAGTGTTGTTCCCAACGCAAAAGAAACGGCCACAAACCAATGGGGAGCATCAATTGGTGTAAACTAGATATCATGAAACACCCGATATCAGAGAACGCCCCTAATTGCGGTCTGCAATTACACCCTTCTAAGATCAAGGGGGCAGGCTTCCAGTCTATCAGCATGCTTTCCACTGTGCTCAGGGGGCATTTTCCGTACTGCAGTTCAGCTGAAGCACGGCCAAATTCCCATTGAAGGCCCCATAGCTAAGTCAATAAAAAAAAAGACAATTTAGTTATCCTTTGAATTTTTCAAGTAATTGCCTTAGAGTCTGATTTTTTCCCCATCACTCACAGCCAAAGTTATTAACTATTTTAGATTCATGCTGTGAGGTGGGTGAGCTTATGCCACATGCAGATGCTGAAGGGAAAACACACCTCTTGATCTGCGTGTTTATAATGTAGATTAAGGTGCAGCCTCGTCTCATAGACTAGATGTAACATAGTAAATATAAATCAGGGACTCTCAAAATAGTGTGATATGTAACCAGAAAAACTTACCTAAGACAGATGGTTACTTAAGAAATTGAATTTTATTAAGCATGGAGGTGGAAATGCAAATTAATTACTTAAAAAACATACAATGTGATTTTCTGGATTTTTGTTTTAGATTCCGTCTCTCACAGTTGAAGTGTACGTATGATAAAAATTACAGACCTCTACATGCTTTGTAAGTAGGAAAACCTGCAAAATCGGCAGTGCTTCAAATACTTGTTCTCCCCACTGTAGGTGTTTTAATGTTGGTAATACTAATACAGAGATAAACATTGGACATGCATTTTCCATTATGTCATTGTGTTTACCACTTCAGAACCATACATCTGTCATTTGAAGCATATACAGGGCAGTATATAAGAGCCCTTGACTTTTTCCACATTTTGTTACCTTACAGCCTTATTCGAAAATTGATTAAATGCATTTTTTCCCTCGTCAATATAAACACAAAACCTCATAATGATAAACCAAATACAGGTTTTTAGAAATTTTAGCAAATTTATACCTTATTTGGTAAGTATTCAGACCCTTTGCTCTGAGACTCCAAATTGAGCTCAAGTGCATCCTGTGTCCATTGATCATCCTTGAGATGTTTCTACTTGATTGGAGTCCACATGCGGTAAATTCAAATGATTGGACATGTTTGGAAAAGGAACACACCTGTATATATAAGGTCCCACAGTTGACAGTGCATGTCAGAGCAAAAACCAAGCAATGAGGTCGAAGAAATTGTCCGTCGAGCTTCGAGACAGGTTTGTTGCAAGGCACAGATCTGAGGAAGAAAACCAAAACATTTCTCAAATCTCTGTTGGCTGGGCTCCCTGCTTGTGCCGTCAAACTCCTGCCCCACGTTGGGCGCAAACCTTTTAAGGTCTCCTGAGTGGCGCAGTGGTCTAAGGCACTGCATCACTACAGTCCCTGGTTCGAATCCAGGCTGAATCACATCCGACCGTGATTGGGAGTGCCATAGGGAAGCGCACAATTGGCCAAGCATCGTCCGGGTTTGGCCGGTGTCGGCCGTCATTGTAAATAAAAATTTCTTCTTAACTGTTAAATAAAGATTAAATAAAAACAAAAAAAAGTGGGAAGCATGCCAGCAAAGCCACTACACAACACATTACTAAACAATACATTAATTGCACTATAACGGTGAGAAAGGGTGCCCACAAACTGTTACATAAAGCTGACGGAAAAGCATAGTCCAAACAACTTACCACTGCTACACCTGGCTATCAGCGGAGCCTTGTCTGGCAGCGAAACAGTTCATTCAGCCTCATTTAAAAAAAAACATGGCTGACTTGCTTAAACAAATGTGGTTTCTACTGACAACTGATATGTACAAACTATGGCATAAGGGGACGACAAGCGGATAACAGGCAAACCGTAATTTCGATTATGACATTATTGAGCGAGCTAGGACGGACGTAGTCAATATAACTATTTGTTCAGCCCTTTTGAAATTAAAAAAAATAAATAAAGAGAATTCTGAACATGGGCTGTTCTTACAGTGTTCTCCCTGTACGCCAAGTCAGAACCGTAGGATAAATAAAGGGGCATATAAGCAGACAATGAAAACGCTTACAATATTCAATGATTACATTTCTCAAAAACAGGTTATAGGCTACATGTGAACCACCAAGTCAGAACAGGAGACATAATGAAGAGGTGAAAACAGACCAAATTATTAGGGTGAGGCACATGGGATACTAACATCTTACTACTGTAGGAGTACAATTAGACACATGGATAACATATAAAGGTATAAGATAGGTGAACAGTAAAATAACATACATGTCAGACAGATAGGCGCCTAAAGAAATTGGACACTAGACATATAGTCTGACCATTCCATTACGTACATACATGTCAGACAGAGAGGCGCCTAAGGCAATTGGACACACTAAGGATAGGGGAGAACAGAACAAAGAGTGCATTGATTTAGTGGTGAAGGGAAGGGGCATGGGGTCTGTTGACACACTGGGATAGAGGGTTCTGCCACCATTATAAACTAATTGAAAGCAGATGGTGGTGAATGACTTCATAAGGGATGGACAATACTATGTGGGTATAAATATAAAGGACTGGACTTCTGAGAGGTGTGTGTGTGTGGGTGTTCCGCGGGACATGCGAGTTGGCTATACAATTGTATTAAAAAGCATGTTTGATTTTAAAAGTTCTTGTAAGCTTTATATTTGAACTGATTTTCCACGACACTACACAACATACACTTAGTATTACTTTCTTAGCTACAGTATACACATCTCCCTGGCATGTTACATCATATATGCAACAGCATACAAGACATTTTTGGACTCACCTTGTTGTGCTGTGCTCACTTGAACAGGAAGGTGGCGCGGCAGTCCTTCGTGGGCATATTTTGTCATCAAACTTTGTCATCAAAGTCTGGCATTCTCTGGATTTATGGTGCTTTCAAGACAACTGGGAACTCAAAGAGAAAAAAAAGGAATCATGATGACGTCAGTGATCTTCAGGTCGTAGCTGTAGAAAGAGGCCCGAGTTCCCAATTTACAATTCCGAGTTGGATGAAAGTTCAAAATGCAGATGAGCACCGATACGTTTTATCTATAATTTCTCAATATTTCTCTTCATATGACAAAGATTAAAAAGGATTTGCCAGTAGATTGTCGACTTGATTCATGATGACTGCTAGATCAGATTTTGAAAGTATGATGTCGACATGATCAGTCCAATCAAAGCGACTGTAGATATCACATGATTTGACGTTATTTTATCTGTGGACAATGACCTTGAGCCTTATTGGATGGGCACTTCTAATGTAACTCTATGGCAGCAGCCAAGGGTCTTGAATTTTCAAGTTCTACCCTTAGACTTGGCAGTGATGTATTGTCCCCATGAATGACAGAACACTGAGCCAATCACGGCACAAAGCTCCGTATTTTCTGTGGGCTTGCCCCACCTCCACAGAAAGCACTGAGCTAGGCTGAAAGACCTGCATTTTGGAGCTGCCTTACTCAAGAAAACACAAAAGAGACCATGTCTGTATGCGGCTTTAATAACAACTCAATTACAGGGACAGAGAGAACTCCTGACTGTAGTCATACAA
>NW_019944496.1:54766-88453 GCF_002910315.2 Salvelinus sp. IW2-2015 | reverse complement strand
ACATTCATGATCAGAACTTAAAATAACTCATCTTCATTTAAAGGACAATTCATAAAACACATGTAAATTCATTTCATAAACTGTGTTCTCAATTAAATTAAAGTTCGCAAAAATTAATCCCCCCAAACTAAGTGATGAAAGTGAGCATCACACCATCTCTATCTGATACATTGTTAGGGGGAAAGGCTAGCCTAGTGCGTTAGAAAGCGTTTGGCCAGTAACCCGATAGGTTGCTAGTCAAATCGCCTGAGGCTGACAACGGTAAAAATCTGTCGTTCTGCCGACCTGAACAAGCAGTTAACCACTGTTACATACCGGCCAACCTCATTGTATTTAAGAATTGATTCTTAACTGGAACTTTGCCTAGTTAAATACCAAAGGTAATAATAAAAAAAATTAAAAAGTGTCTACTAGCATCCTTCCCACAGGAATAACGGCAGCGCCACAAAACCTGTCTCAATGCAAAACGTTTTTATTTTATACAAAAAACTTCAGTGCCACTCATTTAGTATGTTAGGTACATTTCATTGCGACTATCACACTAAATAAACTAAACATGTAAAGTGTTGCCGTTTCATGAAGCTGAAATAAACAAAATCCAGCAATGCACAAAAAGCTATGTCTCTCAAATGTTTGTGTACAAACTTTCGTTAATATCCCTGTTAATGAGCATTTCAGCCTTTGTCAAGCATAATTCCATCCACCCTGACAGGTGTCGCATGATCAAGATGCTGATTAAAACAGCAGTATCACTTAGCACAGCGTGCACCTTGTTGCTGGGGGACAATAAAAGGCCACAACAACACAATGGTCACAGGATGTCTCAAGTTTAGGGAATGTGCCAATTGGTCATTGATGACTGCAGGAATGTCCACCAGCAAGCTGTTTGCCAGAGAACTCAAAAATATGTATATTCTCTACCATTAAGCCACCTCTAACGTCCTTTTAGAGAATTTGACAGTACATCCAAACCGGCCTCACACTGCAGATACATGTAACCACGCAGCCCAGGACTTCCTGTCTGAGGGGGGCTGAGGAGTAATTTCTGTCTGTATAAAGACCTTTTGTGGGAAAAAACTCATTCTGATGGCTGGCCTGGCTCCAAGTGCGGCCTAGGCCCTCTCAAAGTCCCCACCATGGCTGAGCCCCTGCCCAGTAATGTGAAATCCATAGATTAGGGCCTCATTTATTTATTTCAATGACTAGATTTCCTTATACGAACTGTAAATCTTTGAAATTGTTGCGTTTAGATTGTTGTTCAGTATGATACGACTTGTAGCGACATATCAAGATGGTTAAGAATTACAATTCGTATGTTATTTAAGGATTGCTATTCATACCCAATATGTTACGGACTTGTTAATATGTAATGATATGTTACGAATTCCAATTTGTTGTTGCTAACGTTAGCTAGGTTAGGGGTTAGGGTTTAAGGCTAGAGTTAATTTGAGAATACAGGCGGTGCTGTTGTTCAACTTCGACATTTTGCCTCTCCAAAATTTAAAACTGCCTCGTATTCAATTATTGCTTCTTTACTATATGCATATTATTAGTAACTATTGGCATAGAAAACCAATCTCTAGTTTCTAAAAACCCGTTTACAATTTTGTCTCTGAGTGAAACAGAATCATTTGACAGCACTTTTCCTGACCAGGAAGTAGAATGCCCAGATATCTATGCTCGCTGCAACGCTCTGCCTATATGATGGTCATGACACGTATGGACCCGGAAATTACACTTCAAACGCCCTTCCTCTGGTGTCAAGAGGACTTCAGAAGAGAAATTTTTTGTTCATCGTGTTCTTGACGTGTTAAATAAGAGCTATTTCTTTGCGTGACCGCCACTTCCGCGTTCCTTGAATTGCGCATACTTTGGAAGTGAGAATTGCCTTCTCTTTTGCTGCCATTACGAATGAAAACTATCTCACGCTCTGCGGATTTTGTTTGATACATGTGGACCATATCAGTCGTAATGTATGTTTTTGCAATAAGTTTAATCAAGATTTATTTGGAAGTTTTTCGGGAGTTTTGCGGTGTTCCGTCTGCTTGATTTTATTTTCGTTGGAGAGATCCATGCCACTCGACTAGTACCCATGCTTAAATGAAGAGGCGAAAGTTAGCCATTCTGAATTCGAAACAATGACTCATCTGGACAAAGGACACCTTGATCAACATTCTGATGAAGATCAGCAAAAGCTAAGAACCCAATTTATTGATGTTAGTTCATATATCTTGTCGTGCATGTGAACTGGATCGTGGCGCCCAGCTGGTTCTGCTGCGCTGGCTATGCTAAATTTTAGCTGCTACATTTTTGTTTTCGCTATAAAAACATTTAATAAATCTGAAATATTGTGTGGATTCACAAGATGTTGGGCTTTCAATAGCGTACGCTGTGTATTTTTCTGGAAATGTTTTAAGATGGAGTAATAGTTATATGACGTTGGTCTCTGTAATTATCTGGCTGCTTTCGCACTATTTCAGATTGCAGCTGGCAATGTAGCCTGTTGATTTATACCTGAAAAATGCACATTTTTCCCAAAAAAACCTATGCTATACCATAAATTATGTTATCAGACGGTCATCCTTATGAAGTTGATTTCTTGGTTAGTGGCCTATATATATCTCTTTATTTAGTCCGAATTAGTGATAGCTACTGACGCAGAAAAAACTGTTGGATAAAAAAAATGCGTGTCTCTTTTGCTAACGTGGTTAAGCTAATAGATTTACATTGGTGTCTTCCCCTGTAAAACATTTGAAAAATCAGAAATGATGCCTGCATTCACAAGATCTGTATCTTTCATCTGTGTCTGGGACTTGTGATTTGAATGATATTTAGATGCTTGTATTGTAACTTGTGCGCTATGGCTACGCTATGCTAGTCAGCTTTTACTGGTGGGTGCCGCCCGGATCCGGGTTTTGTGACTCGGGTTAAACGGTTAAAGGGTTTAGGGGAAAAGGTTAGGACTAAGCATCTAAGTAGTGCATGCTAAGCTAACATGCTAAGTAATAGCTAAAAAGTATTAAAGTTAAGTTGCAAAGTTTGCTAATTAGCTAAATGCTAAAGACGTCCGTGATGAGATTCAAAGACGCATCCTATGGCTAGACGTTTGACAGACCACGCCCACCCTTCCACAGACAGGAGTAAGGCTTCTCTCTCTACGTGTTAAACGTTGGTGTTGTTTTTAAGCTGCCCCCATTGAAACTCTCCCCACAGACAGAGTCAGACCAGGCATGAGAGGAAGCAGTACCACCCAGTCAATTGGCAGACTAGTGTGAGTTTTCAAAATGAGAAGGCCTCACAGAGGTATTCAACACTAAGGGCAAATATTTACAGTAGAAGCTAAACAAAACAAACACACTAAAACTGACCAACGGTGCACCACTAAACAAAGTGCACACAGAGGCTAACTTCTAAAACGCATCCCATTCCTACTGTAACATTTCTACAACTTTCTTCATTTGTTCCAAATTTCAACTTATTTTTATGAGATCGAGAATTAAGTGATGCGAGTGACTTTATTCTTAGCACTGGTCCAGAGAACTGATGAGGTTTTTCGCCTTTAATGTATACGTTGCGTGTGTTTTTTTAAGTTGCTATGTGAGAGAAACTCTTCCCCACAAGTCAAGAGAGAAGTAAGGCTTTCTCTCCTGTGTGTGTTCTCTGGATGAGTTTTAGCCTCAGTGGATGTTTTGAAGCAGTTTCCACAGTCAAGCAGGAGTAATGCTTCTTCTCCTGTGTGTGTTCTCTGAGGAAGTTTTACTCAGTCGATTTTTGAAGCATTTTACACATTCAGAGCAGGAGTTATGGCTTCGCTCCTGTATGTATACGTTCATGTGATTTCAAGGGTACCCCGATCGGGAGAAAACATTTCCACAGGTCTCAGCAGTAGTTAAGGCTTCTTCTCCTGTATGTTATCCATCGTTCATGTGATGCCAAGGTACCCGACAGGGAGAGAAGAAAACTCTTCCCACAATCAGAGCAGGAGTAAGGCTTTCCTCCTGTATGTATTTGTTGGTATGTGTTTTTAAAGTGGGGTCTTTTGGAGGAAGCTTCTCCCCACAGCAGGGAAGTAGGAAGGCTTCTCTCCTGTATGTATACGTTGGTGTGTGTTTTAGGTATCCAGTCGACGAGAAAACTCGCCCCACAGTCAGAGCAGGCAGTAAGGCCTCTCTCCTGTGGTGGTTCGGCTGATGAACTTTTAGCTCAGATGATGTTTTGAAGCATTTTATCCACAAGTCAGAACAGGAGTTAAGGGCTTTTCTTCCTTGTATGTGGTTCTCTGATGAACTTATTAGCTTTCAGATTGATGTTTTGAAGCATTTCCACATTCAGAGCAGAAGTAAGCTTCTCTCCTGTATGTATGACGTTCATGTGATTTTAAGTTTCTGCATCGGGAGAACCTTTTTCCACATTCAAAAGAGCAGGGTAAGGCTTCTCTCCTGTATTGTTATTTGCTTGTGTGTCTTTTTAAGTTGGTCTTTGAGAGAATCTCTCCCCACAGTCAGCAAGTAGTAGGCTTCTCTCCCGTATGCTATACGTTGGTGTGTTTTTAAGTAATCCAGTCGAGAGAAACGCGGCCCCACAGTCAGAGCAGAGTTAAGGCTTCTCTCCTGTGTGTATTATTTAGGTGTATTTTTAGCGTTGATAGAAATTGGGAAAAATCTCCACACCAATGTTGCGGCAGTGGTGAGACCGCTTAGCCTCTGCTGATCTCCTGCTGTTCTCTCTGGATGTAAGAGAATGTCTCAACATGGCTCTCCTGTGTTGAACAACATCAGAAAGAACCAGTCATGTTGTGTTGATATACATGTCAGTCAAATTATTTCTAGTGAAGCCCTTCCTTACATCAGCATGTGTCACAGAAGTGCTGTACAGAAGACGACCAGCCTAAAATCACCGCCAAAGAAGCAATAGCGCAGTGTAGGAGCACAGTGGCCACATAGGAAAAACTCCCAAGAGGCAGAACCTAGAGAAGGAACCTGAGAGGAACTCAGAGCCTGGGTGGCCAGTACCTCTTCTGGCAGTACCGCAGTGACAGGTAGCTAGTGCGTTAGAGCAACTGAAAGGTTGCAATATCCGAATCCCCGAGCTGACAAAGTAAAAAATTCTGTGGTTCCCTGTCCCGAACAAGGGCCGTGTAACCCACTGATTCCTAGCCGTCATTGATAAACTAATAGATTTGTTCTTAACTACTTGCCTAGTTAAATAAAGGTTAAAAAAGAAAGATAAAAAAAATAAAAAAAATACAACTACTATTTCAAAAGTTTGGGTTCACTTAGAAAATGTTCCTTTGTTTTTTGAAAGAAAAGTACATTTCATTGTCCATTAAAATAATGTCAAATTGATACCGAAATAGCAAGTTGTAGACATGTAGTTTAATGACTATTGTAGCTGGAAACGCCCTGAAGATCTCGTACAATTGCTGTTGTTACTTACTCGCCTTCCCAGAACAGCGGCAAGACTGGCATCTAACCAGAAAGTTTTCAAAAAGTTTGGTCATATAAAATAGTCCTTGTTTTGAAAGAAAACACACTTTTGATTGCCCCATTAAATAATAACATCAAATGGATCTAAATACAGCTGAAGAACATTGCTATTGTTGTAAATGACTATTGTAGACTGGAAAGCGCACTATTATTTGTAGAAAAGAATTAAATGGCTTACAGAAAGGGCACAATAAATTATCAGAACCCATCAACTCTTGAAAATCAATGAGGACAATGTAAAAGGTATAGAAACTAATTCCCAAAGTACATCATTTTAAAAAGGCCTAAATTATCATTAAAAACCCTTTTTGCAATTAATGTTGTACAGCCTAGAAAACTTGGCTGACCTCATTAAGAAAGCAAAAAACTGCCATAGCAAACTCTGAGCCTAGAAAGAGCCAGCATGCCAGGAAGTCGCACAACAAACTCATATACCAACTGTGACGTTGAGACTACGACGAAATGTAATAAGTGACCCCAAACATTTAAAAGAAAATTAGAGCTCAGGTGCATCGTTTCCATTGATCAATCCTTAAGTGTGTTCTCAACCTTGAATTAAAAATATAAATATTATATGTATCAGATATAAATCATCAGGATGTGGTAGTCTACTGGTTATGTTCACACTTCTCCAATCGTTGTTGAGATCTGATATTCTGTGCAGCGCAAACGAGACGAGGCCTATATCATATTTCTCAAATCCTTTTCAGGCTAAAATTCCCAGCTGAACATGGAGAGGACAGGATGTCTAACTACAGTTGTGCCAAAAGTTTTTGAGAATGACACAAATATTAATTCCACCAAGTTTGCTGCTTCAGTGTCTATTAGATATGTTTGTCAGATGTTACGATGGGAAAACTGCAAGTATAATTACAAGTGTAAAGGGCTTTAATTGCACCAATTGACATGAAGCTTGATGCAAAGAGTCAAATATTTGCCAGTGTTGACCCTTCTATTTTTTCAAGAACATCTGCCAATCCGCCCTGGCATGCTTTCAAATAACGTTCTGGGCCACATCCTGACTGATGCACCCCATTCTTCCATAATCAATGCTTGGAAGTTTAGTCAGAATTTGCGGGTTTTGTTTGTCCCAACCACCTCTTGAGATTGACCACAAGGCCTAGGGAGTTTCCTGGCCATGGCCCCAAAATATGTCGATGTTTTTGTTTCCAGAGCCACTTAGTTATCACTTTTGCCTTATGGCAAGGTGCCCCCATCATGCTGGAAAAAGGCATTGTTCGTCACCCAACTGTTCCTGGATGGTCGGGAGAAGTTAGCTCTCCCGGAGGGATGTGTTCGGTACCATTCTTGATTCATGGGCTGTATGTTCTTAGGCCAAAATTGATGAGTGAGGCCCACTCCCTTGGCTGAGGAAGGCAACCCCAACACATGAATGGTCTCAGGAGGCTTTACTGTTGGCATGACACAGGGACTGCATGTAGCGTTTTCACCTTGTCTTCTCTCGAACCAAGTTTTTTTCCGGATGCCCCAAACAATCTGAAGGGGGATTCATCAGCAGAAAAATGACTTTACCCCCAGTCCTTCAGGCAGTCCAATCCCTGTACCCTTTTGCAGAATATCAGTCTGTCCTGATTGTTTTCCTGGCAGAGAAGTGGCTTCGTTGCTGTCCTTCTTGATACCAGGCATCCTCCCAAAAGTCTTCGCCTACTGTGCGTGCAGATACACTCACACTGCCTAGCGTCCCATTTCGTGGCAGCAAGCTCTGTAACTGGTGGTGCCCGATCCCGACAGCTGAATCAACTTTAGGGAAGACCGGGTTCTGACTTGCTGGACTTTCTTGGGGCCCGAAGCTCTTCCAACAAACATGAACCGTCTCCTTGAAGTTCGTTTTAGCATCCGATAAATGGTTGATTTAGGTGCAATCTGTACTGGCGGCAATATCCTTGCCTGTGAAGCCCTTTTGTGCTGCAAAGCAATTGATGACGGCATGTGTTCTTCCAGGTAACCATGTGTGAACAAGCGAAGCAATGATTCCAAGCACACCTCCCTTTGAAGCTTTCAGGGTCTGTTATGCGAACTAATCAGCATGACAAGAGGATCTCCAGCCTGTCCTCGTCACACTCCGAGAGAATCATGACATGATGTCAGCTGGTCCTTTGTGGGGGTTGAAATGCAGTTGGAAAGTATTTTTGGGGCATTCAGCTTCAATTTGCATGGCAGAGGAACTGATTAATGAATCATCATATATGTCCATTAATTATAATATGCACGCTTATGCCTTCAAGTAGTCAACATATTTACCGGTCCCCTGGATGCCACAACTGGCGTAAGGCATTCTTACCAACTGACAGGACACCCATCCTATATCGGAGTATATGCAAATTGCCATCACCAAATGAGGCAGCAGGACTCTTGGTGCAAAAATGTATGACTTTGTTTCATTCTCAAAAACTTCTGGCAACGGACGTACACTGAAAAAAATATAAACGCACATGTAAAGTGTTGGTCCATGTTTCATGAGCTTGAAATAAAAATCTCCGAAAATTTTCATACACACAAAAAGCTTATTTCCTCAAATTGTGTGCACAAATATGTTTACGTCCCTGTTAGTGAGCATTTCTCCTTCGCCAAGAAAAACCCATCCACCTGACAGGTGTGACAGCCATAAATCATTACACAGCTGCACCTTGTGCTGAGGAAAATAAAAGGACACTTTAAAATGTACAGTTTTGTTAAACACAACACAATGCTAACAGATGTTCTCAAGCTTTTGAGGGAGCGTGCAATTGGATGCGACTGCAGATTGACGACTTTGCCGTATGCAGTTTCATAAGCTAATAAGTCGACTGTATTGCAGACGTCCAACCGCACATTGTCACGTTGCATTCAGTCAGACAATCTCACGAGGAGCGGGGGGGTATTTATGTCTGTAATAAAGCCTTTTGTGGGGTAAAAACTATTCTGATTGGCTGGACCTGGCTCTCCCAGCTGGTGGGTCGGCTGCCAAGGCTATGCTTCCAAAGGCCCACCATGGCTGGCATCCCGGCCCAGTCACGTGAAAATCTAACAGTTAGGGGCCCCCTATTTATTTCAATTCACCTGATGTCCTTATTATATATTTTTTATTACATTTAACTTTATTTAACTAGGTAAGTAGTTAAGATCAATAATAACTTATTAACAATGATGGCTACGGGAAAGTGGGTTAACGTGCATTGTTCAGGGCCGCAAGCACGATTTTTACCTGTCAGCCAAGGGATTCGATCCAGCAACCTTTCCGGTTACCTGGCCAAACGTCTAACCAATAGGTACTCTGCCGCCCCTTATATTGAACTGTAACTCAGAAAAATCGTTGAAATTGTTGCATGTTGTGTTAATATTTATGTACAATAAACATTCAAGAAACTGGTGAAGAGCTACAAAAGTAAGAATATAGCCCTATTAGACTGAAAGTTAATGGAATTTCATCAAACTTATGAGCTCCCGAGTGGCGCAGCGGTCTAAGGTACTGCATCTCAGTGCTAGAGGCGTCACTACAGACACCCTGGTTAGATTCCAGGCTGTATCACAACTGGCCGTGATTGGGAGTCCCATAGGGCGGCGCACAATTGGCCAAGTGTAGTCCGGGTTTGGCCAGTGTAGGCTGTCATTGTAAATAATAATTTGTTCTTAACTGACTTGCATAGTTAAATAAAGGTTAATAATAATAATTGTGAGGCTCTCCATGAGCATTAGCTGCTACTTCACTCAATCCTGTTTTAAAAAGTCTCCCTGTGTGACATTCCTTGAGACCAACCAGAAATGTTTCCTTGGCCAAATATTCCCAGATTTTCATAAAAACAGCCAAACATGTTCTTTCATTTCTGCATCACCAAATGTTGCGCGAGACAAAAGAGTAGGCTAGGTGAGCATCAATCACTAGTTCGGTGCAGCAGACTGCAGGGGTGTAGTGCTGCAAGAGCGATGAGCCACCACAATGGTGTTTGTTTAGTAAAGGTAGATCAATGTCTTGGACGATCACCTACTGATTAATTAGTAGTCCACATAATCAAATATTATAGCATAACATTACTGTTACAACAAAAACAACACCTAATTTCTTACGAGATTTTAGAATGGTTTGCTGAATCGTCTCAAACTCAACAGCGCGCCATTAGGCAGAATGTGCGTTGATTAAAACAAAATACAGGAAGTCTATATAATTTAACACCATTTTCTCTAATTTGCTAACCAAACAGTAATTCAATATCATTTAAATGCATATTCCCATGAAATAGATTGAGATTGAACGATTGGCATGCAGAAACAGCTTGGTCATTTCACTGGTAAAACGCAAAGAATTATAATTCAATATTGACAGTGATGATGCCATGGCCTATGTTGAAATGAGGTATGCCTAACTTGATGATTGAGGGTATTAAACATTTTCAACGTTCTTGAGACAATGTGTGGGCAAAGGCAGGCGTTACAAGTTTTAAAATGTTTTGCTTCGCTGTGAAGTCTTGAGTTGCTCAGGGATGTGTGATGTCAGAATTACAGAATTCAACCTAGCAATAGACTGGTCATAACTTATGGAGGTCTAATTTATGAAGATAACTTATAGATAGAACCTGCTCTTACCATGACTAACAGTTGTCCTAATCTTCTCCTCCTCTTCTTCATCTTTAATGTTGACATTCAGCTCCAGTGTTTGACTGCAGTCCTCCAGCTTCACTGATGCCATCTGGATTCTGCAGTGCAAACTGGGCTCCACTGTCACAATCAGGACCCAGTACTGTAGTTTACTCAGTGTGGAAGAGAGAGGCAGGCTGGGTTTGTCCTCACTGTTGATGTTACCGGCCTACAGACTTAATCTGAGTCGGCCTGTAGTAATAAAGACAAACGGACACAAAGTTATTTTCTTGACAGTTCTGCACTTTATTCTGTAATATTTTCTTTTTTTTCTTGTTCAATTATCTCATTTCAGTAGATCAGGTAGCTAATCCTTGACAAAACATTCATTCACATTAGACACAAAGTACACATTTTAAATTGCACAACATAAGGCACTTAATCTATAGTAGATTTCCTAAATTCACATAAATGCATAAATGACTCAAAAACCATTTAGTACAGATTGCAGTATTGTAGGCAGACTATGTAAACATTTTATGAATAACCTTGTCTTCACTGTATTATTTCACTCACAAAAAATAATATTTCCCTTCACACCATAGTAAGAATTATCAGGATCGTACAGTGGCAAGTCAAATTCAAGGACTAAGTACTTTTTCAAGCACTAATATTTATTTACTTAAGCCCGTGTGAAAACCCTGAATTATAGATAATATAGAAACAACTGAATGTGTCTGAATATTAGTACACATGTAAAGGACTGATAATCATTACATTCAGCTTCAAAACTGTAGAGCAACTGAAATGTTCTCTCTCTGATGAGGCACTACCTGCACTGAAGTCCGTTGATGCAGACCTCCTATGGTATCATGGTGGTCCGCAAACAAACGTTTAAGGTCCATGTCTGTCTAATTCTGTACTAAGAAAATAAACCAAGAAATCCCTATTAACTTCTACCACACCTCCCCTTCCCCAAAAACCCTCCCACACCCCCAATAAACTTATCATATAACCCTTTCTGTGTTTGCAAACATTGGGGTCTATATCATGCTGAGACAATCCACCCCAGGTTATCCAGCTTATCAAAACACATACCGACAGTAACATCTGTTACCCCAACAACTCTGCTGCAGTTTACAAGATAACTTTCAACCTGGTATTTCTGCTTTACACAATCCAAGTGTTGATAACCTTACCAATGAAAGCTATGAAGTAATATTATTCAATATTAAAGTATCCTTTGTCACAGCGCATTTATGGGCGCAAGATTTCTGAACAGCCCTCGAAACCATGTCAGGACTAGTAGAAAGACCAGTTCTGACAGTAGGTCTCTTACTACGGGACCAGCCATGGAAGCTCCATCAGTCTGACAGTAGGTCCTCTTACTACGGGACCAGCCATGGAAGCTCCATCAGTCTGACAGTAGGTCCTCTTACTACGACCAGCCATGGAAGCCCATCAGTCTGACAGTAGGTCCTCTTACTACGGGACCAGCCATGGAAGCTCCATCAGTCTGACAGTAGGTCCTCTTACTACGGGACCAGCCATGGAAGCTCCATCAGTCTGACAGTAGGTCCTCTTACTACAGGACCAGCCATGGAAGCTCCATCAGTCTGACAGTAGTCCTCTTACTACAAACAGCCATGGAAGCTCATCAGTCTGACAGTAGTCCTCTTACTACGACCAGCCATGGAAGCTCCATCAGTCTGACAGTAGGTCCTCTTACTACGGGACCAGCCATGGAAGCTCCACAGTCTGACAGTAGGTCCTCTTACTACGGGACCAGCCATGGAAGCTCCATCAGTCTGACAGTAGGTCCTCTTACTACGACCAGCCATGGAAGCTCCATCAGTCTGACAGTAGGTCCTCTTACTACGACCAGCCATGGAAGCTCATCAGTCTGACAGTAGGTCCTCTTACTACGGACCAGCCATGGAAGCTCCATCAGTCTGACAGTAGGTCCTCTTACTACGGGACCAGCCATGGAAGCTCCATCAGTCTGACAGTAGGTCCTCTTACTACGGACCAGCCATGGAAGCTCCATCAGTCTGACAGTAGTCTCTTACTACAGGACCAGCCATGGAAGCTCCATCAGTCTGACAGTAGGTCCTCTTACTACACGGACCAGCCATGGAAGCTCCATCAGTCTGACAGTAGGTCCTCTTACTACAGGACCAGCCACTTGGCACATCTTTTCACTCAACAGCTACATGTTCCATTCTTTGGCATTTAAAAACACTGATGATTCTCCGTTGCTGCTCCAGTTTCAACTGTTCTGCCTGCGGCTATGGAAGCCTCGTTCACCAGACGTGCTGTTTTAACTTCTAGAGACAGCAGGAGCGGTAGAGATACTCTGAATGATCGGCTATGAAAAGCCAACTGACATTTACTCCTGAGGTGCTGACCTGTTGCACCCTCGACAACCACTGTGATTATTATTATTTGACACTGCTTGTCATCTATGAACATTGAACATCTTGCCATGTTCTGTTATAATCTCCAGCCAGAAGAGGTCTGGCCACCCCTCATAGCCTGGTTCCTCTCAAGGTTTCTTCCTAGGTTCTGGCCTTTCTAGAGAGGTTTTCCTAGCCACTGTGCTTCTACACCTTGCTGTTTGGGGTTTTAGGCTGGGTTTCTGTAAAGGCACTTTGTGACATCAGCTGATGTAAGAAGGGCTTTATAAATACATTTGATTGGTTGATTGATGAGGCTGGGTCAAAATCTCTGACATGGAAGCTAAGGAATCCTAATCTGTACTTTTCCAGACAAAACCTTCTCAAACGTCAACCGCACCGATAAGCTTTCACTTTTTTAACCCTCTTTCCTACTGATCAACCTTTAGGCTTCAACCACTCTGTCTCCTTCACATGTTCTTTAACAATATCATCCATGGACATAGATATTGGGACCTCAGATTACTCCCTTCAATTTAGCATAAGCTCCAGGATGATGGCTTCTGAGCTTCGTCCCATTATGATTTTCCAATTGAAGAATCTTCCCTTGCTGAACCTGACTAGCACATGATATTAACAATCTACCATCTTAAATGTTTTATTTCACCTTTATTTAACCAGGTAGGCTAGTTCAGAACAAGCTCTCATTTACACAGATGAGGCCCAGTTTAACTTCACCTCTCTTTTTATGGCCTTGGTTAATCAGATAGGGTGAAAATGAGGCCCTGTGGTCTCCTCAAACACCATCCCAACTTTCCACTGTGAAACATTACTACTCTAGCTCCCTACCTTGGGCCTCTTTAGTTTCTATACTACATGCACCACTGCTTCCAGTATCATTATCTCTGTTCTTCCTATGTCTTTCCACTACAGACCATTCACATTCTAGACCCTCATCCTCCCGCTCCATATCATCAGAAATGTCCCCCACATTGATCGCATTCCAGCACAGCTGTTGCTTCTCAAACTCTCTCCATTTCCATTGTTTCAGGGGTGTCAAACTCACTCCATTGAGGACCGAGTCTCCGCGGGTTTTATTTGTTTCCTTTCAATTAAAATCTAGACAATCAGATGAGGGGAGTTCCTTACTAATTAGTGACATTAATTCATTAATCAAGTACACGGGTGGAGCGAAAACCCGCAGACACTTGGTCCTCCATGGAATGAGTTTGATACGTGCTCCGATTCATCCGCATGAATCGACGCCATTCCATGCAGTTAGCCTTTCTCTCCCAATGGTGAAGGATAACTTCAGTTCGCTTCCCTCTATTTTAACACTCCATCACACAGCCTCGTGTCGCCATTTCACTACGAGCAAACTCCGAGAAAGACGACCGAAACCGTTGAAGCCGCCATTTGACTAGCCTCGTCCGAACTATCCTGATCTCGCGAGCTTACATTAACGAAACAGTGTATGTAAACTCGCGAGATCAGGACGGTTCGGACGAGGCTATTTACCAGCTCATAAACAACATTTTACACAAAACCAAGAACATGTCAAAACTAACTCAAATAAGTGMWATCTTTATGAAATGACTTTGACGAAATTATGTACATACACTCAGATAAACCCAAAGTCTAGCTAAGTGACTTGTAAAATCGTTTTAAATCACGTTCTTCACTCACTCGGTTTGACCCCAAAATAACACATACAATTAAATCCTTTACCAAACGTGATAATACCTTGACTGATTTGTTACCTAGCATGTTATATATTATGTCGACATTAGACATTTTAAACGTGCTATTACATACCTACAATGATAAATCTGAAACGGACACAACCACTATCGACATAACAGCACAGTTCTGTCGTTTCTACCCGGAACTTCCTGTTCCCCACAACAACAGTACAACAGCGTCATCTTCTTCTCTGGTATACTGACATTTACACTAATATAATGTGTCTACCGCCACCTGCTGTACCGTTGGTAAACTGTAGAAATAAAACATGTCCATTGCGGAAGCAACGACATCAAAACAAAATACAAAAATAGATAAATAAAAACATCCCACTCCTTCAGTCACAGTCCTATTCAAATCACATCCCTACACAGTCTCATTGGGCCTCGTAGGGAGGAACATCTTCAGTCACAGTCCTATTCAAATCACATCCCTACACAGTCTCATGGGCCTCGTAGGAGGAACATCTTCAGTCACAGTCCTATTCAAATCACATCCCTACACAGTCTCATGGGCCTCGTAGGGAGGAACATCTTCAGTCACAGTCCTATTCAAATCACATCCTACACAGTCTCATAGGCCTCGTAGGGAGGAACATCTTCAGTCACAGTCCTATTCAAATCACATCCCTACACAGTCTCATGGGCCTCGTAGGGAGGAACATCTTCAGTCAGTATTCCCTGCAATCAGTGGTGCAAACTACTTATGTAGTACTTAAAATATTTGTACATAAGTCGTTTTTTGGGGTATATGTACTTTACTTTTGATATTTTTGACAACTTCTACTTTTACTCCACTACATTCCTAAAGAAAATAAGGTACTTTCTACTCCATACATTTCCCTGACACCKAAAAGTACTCGTTACATTTTGAATGATTAGCAGGTCAGGGAAAAAAAATCAATTCACAAAAACCCGTAGACACTTGGTCCTCCATGGAATGAGTTTGATACGTGCTCCGATTCATCCGCATGAATCGACGCCATTCCATGCAGTTGGCCTCTCTCTCCCAATGGTGAGAGAGAGGCCAACTGAAAACAAGACAGCAAAGTCGTTGATTCTGAAGCAGTCGATTCTCTTTTTCAAACATATTAGCAACAAAGCAGGAAAATGCAACCATTTTACCGCATCTGATCTGGCGGACTCACTAAACATAGATACCTTGTTTGTAAATGATGGGTGGGATCTTAAATTCAATCTGGAGTGCCAGAGTGTGCTTGGGCGTTCGTAAATTCAGAGKGTTGTCAGATTGTCAGTTCGTATCGCTCTCGGAGCGTTTAGAGCCACACTGGACGCTCTGGCGGAGGAGTAGGGTTGATTCAAGCGTTCTGACCTCAACTATGAAACGCCGTTTGGGACTTTGCGTGTCAAAAAGATACCCGTTAAATAACACTATTTGACGTGTCAAATAACACTAGTTGACGTGTCAAATAACAGTATTTGACGCGTCAAATAACAATATGTAAACTATATGCAAATGTTGGCCAATCACTATATGAAAAACTTCTCATTCATCATCACCAACAAACGTCTAAGTCATGTCGAACCTTGAAAACATGAGAGACCGCTTTTTGAGTTTTGCCAAGTGCAACCAGCCAAGTGCAGCCACCTTTACAACCACCCCAGGTCGGACCATCGGTTAGGATTAATTCTGGTAGGTTAGGTAATACCTGACAAAATTCAACATTAACCGGCACAACTACCTAGTAACGTTAGCTTGCTAATGATTGCAACAGCTACCGTGGGGTGCGCGAGTATGGGCGGTGTCGATTATGGTGAGTGTCATTAGTGTAACTTTTATAACGTTTGCGCATGTCAGATTTCAATCGTTCAGGAGACGGAATAATGCTGGAGTCCAAAGGCGGCAAACCGGGAGAAGCAGGTGGATAACTATGAGGGTTTGTCTGATCGCTGAGTCTACCATCCGGCAGCTGAACAGGAAAGGTATATTTCCCCTATATCCATGCAGTACATGAGGACACAGTGCGATGTACTGTGCTTGCTTTGTAAGTAAGCTAGGTGTGAATCTATTTTGTGATTAAACATAGACTTATTGTAGGTTATTTTACTGATTTAAAGATCATGGACTATTTTATATTAGGATACGTTGTATTAGATTGAAATAATGTTTCCACATCTCAGTATCTTTAGAGTATCCTGTGAGGCAGATCAAAGTACAGTATGGTCAGGAGGAGAGCAGCTTCTTGAAGGTTTTGGGGGAAACATTCCCCCAGATTAATCCAAATGTAGAGGCCTTTAAGACAGATAGGAGGAGGCTCGTTCCCCTACAAAAAAAAGGATTGTTGTCAAGACAATGGAGGACAGAGATGGTGTGGTTGAATTGGTGGCTCAACAATTTGTCCAAGGGAGCATGCAGGTGGCCTTGGAGCAGTAAGTCAACTCTGTCATAAATCTCTGAAGTACTTGTCAATACCTCCTCTAACATAAGTATTTTTAATCAGCCCACCCCCCTAAATCAATACACATCACTATATTGTCCTTAACACTTATTTTAAATATACATACTGTCTCTAAACAAAACAGGTTCAAATATCGTCTCAACTCTCTTGGGCTGCTCGAAGCATTGAGGAACCCCCCGGACAGCTTCCGAGCACTTTTTGTGGACTCCATAAAACCTCCCACTGCCAGGGACCTGTTTAAAGTAACCTATTCCATACCTGGCGGCAAACGGAGGTGTTTGGAGAACAACACCATCTGCCACTGGTTCAACTGGCTGGCTGAGGTGCAAGGTAAAATAGTAAATTGTTCAAGTTTATTGGTAACTGCTGTCACGACTTCCGCCGAAGTCGGGCCCTCTCCTTGTTCGGGCGGCGTTCGGCGGTCGACGTCACCGGCTTTCTAGCCATCGCCGCTCCATTTTTTATTTATCCATTTGTTTTGTCTTGTTCTCTGCACACCTGGTTTTCATTCCCCTATCACACTACATGTATTCATTCCTTTGTTCCCCCTCATGTCTTTGTGTGAGATTGTTTTGTGTTACGTGTCTATGTTGACGCGCTTTACTGGTATGTGTTTATTCCGTGTTTTATTTCACAAGGTATGTTTTTTGTGTTTATACAATATTATTGTGATGTTTGCTCYTTTGCACTTTTGCATTGGCTGGAGGTTTCCGTCTGTTGGTTTCTCCTGCCTAAATAAAGTGTGCGCCTGTTCACAACTCTGCTCTCCTGCACCTGACTCCAGTACGCACGCCATTGACAACTGCATATTATTCCATTTTGTGATTTAAATATGTATTTTAAATGTTTTASTGTGTACTCCTCAGATGGAGAATGTCCTCCTCTAACAGTGGCGATGGTGTTGGAGTTTGCTACTGGGGCAACGGTGGTGCCACCCCTTGGGTTTGAGGACACCTCGACCATCGAAATCCTCCACACAGCGCGAGGGCATCTCGCTGGGCAGCAGAAGAAAAAGTATCCAGAGGCAAACGCGTGTGCTGTGACACTAAGGCTCCCTCTTCATAGCACCTACAATGCCTTTAGGGAATTCATGACCTCCGGTATTGTGAATTCCCCACATTTCGGTGTTGCATAAAAACATTTTTACGATACATAATTGTATCTAGTAGCACTAAATTACAGTAGCAATTGAGTGTTTGAAAATGTAACTGCACATCAACATTTAAGCATTTATCTACTTACATCTGTATTGTTTGTACAGTGCATTCGGAACGTATTCAGACCCCTTGACCTTTCCCACATTTTATTACGTTACAGCCTTCTTCAAAAAATGGATACAATAATTCTTTCCCCTCATCAATCTACACACAATACCCCATAATGTCAAAGAAAAAACAGGTTGACATTTTTGCAAATGTATAAAAAAAAAAGTAAATATTACATTTATGACCCTTTACTCAGTCCTTTGCTGAAGCATCTTTGGCAGCGATTACACCATAGAGTTCTTGGGTATGACGCTACATTTRTATTTATTTAATACATTTTAGAATAAGGCTCTAATGTAACAAAATGTGGTGAAAGTCAAGCGGTCTGAATACTTTCCAAATGCACTGTATTTCCATATTGGCTGTTATTGTTCACATAATGATCATTACAATGTAATTATACAGTCCATATTGCTTGTCTTGGTGTTAAGGTTGAGGTTTTTTTAGAAACACTTTACTGACACTTCACTAATAACCAATATCCGTTGCTGATATTGACTGAAGTACTGCTGCCATATTGCAGCCAACTCATCCAAATCTGATAATTTGATGTCCTACATTAAGAACAAATTAAGTTCAGCCATTATCATTTAATTAGAACTATATGAAATAAGGCTTCCCATCCACTGCATTAGGTGACAGCTCCACTTCTGGGAACTGCACCTTCGTAGTGACTTATCGGATTTCAAATGCATTGATCTAAGAACTACATCCATTAGTCCTAGGCTCTCCAACCCTGTTCCTGGAGAGCTACCCTCCTGTAGATGTTCAATCCAACCTCAGTTTTAACTAACCTCATTAACTTATTAAGCAGGTAATTATTAAAATCAGGTGCACTAGATTAGGGTCGGAGTGAACCTACAAGACAGTAGCTCTCCAGGAACAAGGTTAGGAGCCCTGCACTAGTCCATCTTCAACCACATCATTTGAGCTGTCACAATGTTATGTTACTAACTGTAATAGGTTGCTGTTAATCACAAGTATATCAAATGTAACGGGGGCGAACCACTATCTTCATAGTTCATTTTTTTAAACTATAGGGCGTTCTCCACACAATTATTTATTTTAACAAMTTATAAAAGTCCCGATTGGGCATTATAAAAATGTAAGTTCTGTTTTAATAATGTCCAATCAGAATGTTCTGTTGTCCTCCCACAGCAGGCACGCTCTGAAGGCTCCAATCCAGTGCTTGCAGTAGGCCTCTCCTGGGTGGTGTTGTACTGAGTGGAAGACAAATATTGTGTCAGCTGATGGAATTCTGTACTAAAGCGCCATAGAGCAAAATGCAATAACCATAGGCTGTATATCTTAACAGTACCTGACTCTCTCCAAATATGACCAAACGGAATCGTACTGGAATGGGGAAGTACTTAACTTTTGTTAAGGCACCTGTGTCTAAACTCTGGTCCCATCCGTTTAGAGTTGAAGATGTCTATCGTACCTTCTAGAGACCAAATCATACAGTGTGTGAAAGAGGGGAATGTTACTATTATACATTTATACTACTATTAAAAATGAACTGATTCAAAGGAACGAGTGGCGCTGAAGATATAGCGTCCAATCCCTCATCCCAGTAGGGGAGTATCAGGGGTGTATGTAGTAAGTCAGGTTGGAGTAGGAACGAGTGGCGCTGAAGATAAACTGCCATAACCCTCTGTAGATTGTCATCCCAGCTCTCTGGGCTTTCCAATGGAATTATTGTTGCAACAGTTCCATCTGTGTGTTGCTGATGGTGAAATGGATTTGTGGCACAATCACCCATTCCGACCAATAAGAGCTGCGGCGCCAGTGGTTGGGGGAGCTGAGGTGGTGGCTTGAGAGCTGATGGTGGTTGAATTTGGGGCGAAACAATCCTTACTGCTTTCAGATTGGCCCTCTGCATTGCCAGGGAACCCGAGATGAACAACTGCAGAGGTGACTGCTGTTGTGTCAGTCCTCAGCCCATGGGTGGTTCCACTGACTGGCAACACAGCAAGATCTCTGTTCACCCATTGCAGGAACACAAAGTGCAGTGCCACAAGGTGCACCTCATTGTTGATGTCGATGATCTGCTCCGTCTCCAAGAAGGTGAACAGGTATGGTAAACGTGTGAGACTCCATGCCAGACCTCCCCCACTGCCGCTCTATCCTCTGGTTGTGAGTGCTCTTCCTCTGAGGGCACTTCCCTCTCACCACCCCTGAACTGCTCCATGAAGGCACAGATACGGTTGTTTTCACCACCCGGTCACATCTCACCCGGGATGGTACTCCGTAGCTGGTGATGGTGCTTTGAATGACTCCATGACTGTGGCACTCCTGTTGTTGTCAGAGTCCTTCAGAAACACAAGTCTGCTGTAACCATCCACAGCACCATGGATACAATCTCCACCTAAAAAACATGACACGTTTGTTTAACAAAACCATATTTTTTCTCTTATAGTGACACCATTCTGTTTTATTGATATCAGCTCTTTGATCCTCTCATCCAGCTGAGCGTCTGACACAGAGAGTAGGATCTGAAAGCTGAAAATTACTAAATACAAAAATAACACAAAAAGATACATCAATCAGGAATGTGATCAAATCTAAAGAGAGTAGAGATTCTCCTCTTGTGTTACATATCTTTATTAAATTACGATAATTCCTTCTGCGTGCGCGTGCTTGAACAGAGATGCGACACATTGGAACATCTGCCATTTTTCGTGCATGATGGTCATATGACAATCTATGAGGACTCAAGCTGCTCCTTGGTGATGTACCGCCTTCTCTCCAAAGGCTTGATAGGTACTGAAATAAAAAATACAATAGATAATTACAAAATACACTCCTAAAAACTTTAGGTTAAAAGACTATAAGATCACCATATAGAATTTAGAAACAACATTATCGGCCAACCAACTGTTTTTTCATTGATTGACTTGACACGGAGACTTAACACAGGACAAGTAAAATGATACAATCTCAGCCTTTGCCACACATGCCGTACAAAAAAATTATACAAATGTAACAACTGCCAGTTGTTGCCCCAGACTATCCGTAAATTTAAAATACAAGGAAATCGTGCTGTCTGGTTTGCTTAATTTAATTTATTTGAAATTATTTAT
Organism: Salvelinus sp. IW2-2015; assembly: GCF_002910315.2. Classification (NCBI taxonomy): domain Eukaryota; kingdom Metazoa; phylum Chordata; class Actinopteri; order Salmoniformes; family Salmonidae; genus Salvelinus; species Salvelinus sp. IW2-2015. The sequence continues at coordinate 67,489 of NW_019944496.1, read as the reverse complement.
ACTTTTACTTTTGATACTTAAGTTATTTTAGAAATTACATTTACTTTTGATACTTATGTATATGTCAAACCAATACTTTTAGACTTTTACTCAAGTAGTATTTTACTGGGTGGCTTTCACTTTTACCTTGATAGGAAAGGACTCAAGTATCTTTACTTTTACTCAAGTATGACAATTGGGTACTTTTTCCACCACTGCCTGCAATGCTTCCAATGTTAATTCCTGAACTCCCAAAACCTTTCAGCCGCACATACAATTCACTTTACAATCGGTATCCTTCAACTGGTAAAGACATTATGAATCTCAACAGGTTGCGGGTCATCCACTGCCATAGCTTCCTCAGCACCAATCACTCTTTCAACTATTTCCCGCGCCTCCCAGTAGAACTACTGAACAGTTTCTTTGATGTGGATGTTCCCTGATACAAGAAAAATGTTACATGCCATTGGTCAGTTAAGGTGTTATGAAACTGATGGAGATTATGTTTAAAATATATATATATTTTAACTAGGCACAAGCATACATAACAGGTTAGGATAATTAAAGTGGCAGGTTAGGATAATTAACGTGCGGTTAGGAGACTGAGGTTAAGGTTGAAAAAGGTGAGGGTTAGGGATTTGTTTACCATGCAGGTTTGGAAACTAACATGGCAGGTTAGGATAATTAACGTGGCGGTTAGGAGACTGAGGTTAGGTTAGGAAAAAGATGGAGGGTTAGGGATTTGTTTACCATGCAGGTTTGGAAAACTAACGTGGCAGATTATGATAATTAACGACGGTTAGGAGACTGAGATTAAGGTTAGGAAAAGGGTTAAGGTTAGGCTTAGCTACAATGCTACAGTTGTCAACAACTGTTGTCCCCAACGCAAAAGAAACGGCCACGGACCAATGGGGAGCATCAATTGGTGTAAACTTGATATCATGAAACACCCGATATCAGAGAACGCCCCTAATTGCGGTCTGCAATTACACCCTTCTCGGATCAAGGGGGCAGGCTTCTAGTCTATAAGCATGCTTTCCACTGTGCTCAGAGGGCATTTTCGGTACTGCAGTTCAGCTGAAGCACGACCCAATTCCCATTGAAGGCCCCATAGCGAAGTCACATAAAAAATTCAAAAATGATCATAAAGTTTATAAACAAAACATCCATTGAATTATTCAAGTAATTGCCTTAGAGTCTGATTTTCTCCCATCACTCACAGCCAAAGTTAACTATTTTAGATTCATGCTGTGAGGTGGGTGAGCTTATGCCACATGCAGATGCTGAAGGGAAAACACACCTCTTGATCTGCGTGTTTATAATGTAGGTCAAGGTGCAGCCTTGTCTCATAGACTAGACATAACATAGTAAATATAAATCCGGGACTCTCAAAATATTATGGTATGTTACGTTTRCATGGTTACATAAGACAGATGGTTACTTAATAAATGGAATTTGGTGGTGCTGTACTGTAACAGCGAGCCGAGCCATTTGAAAGTATTGACACCAGGGATATATTGTTGGGGACTGTGTGTTCCTTCATTAGTTTTGTGTTTTTTATTCATTTATTGCTGGTACTCTCCTACCTGAGCGGCATGAGGCCTGTGTGGCGTTGCACTGTTAAAATCATCCCAGTGTGGAGATGAAACACCTGTGTGTTGCAAAGCCACATGCTCTGTCCTCTCTGCTCTACCTAGGTGTTTTAATGTGGGTAATACAGAGATAATACTAATACAGAGATAACCACTGCTCTACCTAGGTGTTTTAATGTGACTAATACAGAGATAATACTAACACAGAGATAACCACTGCTCTACCTAGGTGTTTTAATGTGGGTAATACAAAGATAATACTAATACCGTATTATTAGTAGTAATAATACTAATAATAATAATAKTAATAATAATAATACTAATAATAATAATACTAAACTGCCTGCTACTCAGGCCCAGAAGCTAGGATTTACATATAATTCGTAGATTTGGATAGACAACACTCTAAAGTTTCCAAAACTGTTAAAAATAATGTCTGTGAGTATAACAGAACTGATTTGGCAGGTGAAAACCTGAGAAAAATCCATCCAGGAAGTGGGATTTTTTTATGTTTGTAGTTTTCTATTGAATGCCATTACAGTATCCATTGATTTAGAACTCAAATTCCACTTCCTATGGCTTCCACTAGACGTCAACAGTCTTTAGAAATTGTTTCAGGCTTGTATTCTGAAAAATMAGAGACTAAGATCACTCTGAATGAGTGGACCCTACAGTGTCCCAGAAATTTTTTCATGCGCACGAAAGAGAGTGCACCTTTCTTGTTTACCTTTTATATTGACGACGTTATTGTCCAGTTGAAATATTATCGATTTCAACCGGTTTCAATTATCGATTGTTTGATTGTTTAAAAAAAAATTATATTAAGCAAACCAGACTGCACAATTGTCTTGTTTTTTAAATATTTTTTAAATATTATTTTATATTTTATATTACTAAACAACTTTTGTTTAATGATAAACAGGCTATGAATTGACTACTTGTGTTTATTAAATTGTATTTTAATATTAGTTTTATTATTTTAGTCATTGATGATGAATGTATTTGAATAACTGTATTGAAGTTAATTGATCTGGTGGCAGGTAGCCTAGCAATTAAGAGTGTTGGGCCAGTAATTGAAAGGTTGTGGTCCCGTGTGGCTCAGTTGGTAGAGCATGGCGCTTGCAACGCCAGGGTTGTGGGTTCATTCCCCACGGGGGACCAGGATGAATATGTATGAACTTTCCAATTTGTAAGTCGCTCTGGATAAGAGCGTCTGCTAAATGACTTAAATGTAAATGTTTGAATCCCGTGCCAACTAGGTGAAAAATCACTCATTGTGCCCTTGAGCAAGGCAATTAACCCTTATTTGTCCTGTAAGTTGCTCTGAATAAGAGCATCTGCTAAATGACAAGATTGTAATGAAAAATAATGTTTGTATATGAATTCGTGCTGGTCAACCACTTTTTTCTCATATGTATAATTCAATTAAATAAACAGTTTTGAGTGAAATACTGTATATACGATACACAACATTACCGCTTTGTTTACCCTGGCCAGAGGGACAGGGACATAGTAGGCTAGAACAACTAAGTTAGTGTTAATGTAACGTTAGCTAGCATGCAAGTATCCAGGAATAGTTGCTAATGTTAGCCTAGAGAAAATAATACTATGCGACATTAACAGAAACTAATAATTAATATAACAACCTTATCAAATTGCAAACGTTRTRAAAAATGTTGACGCTTACAATTATRRTCGTGTCGTTGTGTTACCGTCTTGAGGAACAAATGGCGGCTGAATGACTTGCTCGTTCTGCTTTATCCAGTTTTGAGGCATGACCGTTATAAATTGTAATAAATACCATTGTGAAATTGTAAACTAATGATTTGAAATTACAGGTAATTTTTAGTCATTATGTCTATATCAGAACATCTAACAAGCTAGTCGATTTATTTTTTTATTTCAAATCAATATATTTGATTATATTATGTATATTATATTGTGTATATCATTTCGGAGCAGGGCACCGATTAAAGGTGTTATATCTGGAGTTTCGTTGGATATTGAGGTTCATCGTCTTAAACGGAAGATTCCAGGAGTGGTTGGAGCACTAAACCGTGTAGTAGATGGAAAGAAGGAAGAAAGTCAATCAGTTGTACCGTTGTTTGAAGAAGATAATCTGCCTACTACCGAGGTAAAGTTGCTTTTATATTCACACATTCTGACATTCAACAGACATTCATCAGAAATTCGCCAAAAGCCATTTTAAATTGTAAAAATCAATAACTAATTAATTGATTGTCACAGAGATATAAAAATAGATATGGGTTATTCCATAAATGTCTAGCATACTTTTACAACCTTTGTTTTGATAGAAATCCAGTTTTGATTTGATGGAAAATATAAAAATCTTAAATGTATTTTTAAAGCTGTATAAATCAATAACTAATTCACCCTTTGTCACAGAATCATCAAACTATATATGATTTATTCCATAAATGTCTAGCATATTTGTACAACCTTTGTTTTGAATACAAATTCCAGTTTTGATTTGATAGAAATATATCAAATCTATAAGACGCATTCTAGTAATGTTTGATATTAAACATACGTTTTTTGCAAATGTATGTCTTTATTACTTACACGATTTATATTGCCTGAATACTCAACGATGATTAACAATCAGTTATGTGTGCTTCTGACAGGGTTGTGGTCAAATGCATGTCCTTTAAAGTCAATTTAGCAATTGAACAAAAATCCAATTCAATTTGAAAATGTTCCTATTTGCAAAAGCATGTAACAGAATTTGGGTATTCCAGAACTGTTATTTAATGTAAATCAACATAACCCTGTTTTATGTTTTTAATACTGCAGATAGAACGCTCTGTGTGCCAGAGATGGTACATTTAGCTTGTCTGGGGATGACAATGAAGGACTTCAACAAAGCCAAAACAGAAAATGATTGGAAGGGGCCTTTTTGCTGTTAAATTAGAGACGTATAAATAAATGACTGTTGTTCCTTGTAACTACTTTAAATGTGGACTGTTGCACTAAAAATGCAAACATTGATTTGACATACAATTCAAGATGGTAAACATTGATTTGTCATGCTGTTTAAGATTGCAAACATTTGACAACTTGATGTAAACATTGTCTATCTTCATATAGAACAAATTGCATGAAATTAACATTTTAAGGTATTTTAAATAAATGCATATTCTCACTTTTTTCTGAGACAATCACTGAATGAGTTATTGATTTCTTTATCTTTAAATGCAATACTTGATATTTTATTTATTTCTATCAAATCAAAAAACAACTTTACCCTCGGTCTGCCTACTCATGTAATAAAAAAAACTTTATTTAACAAGGCAAGTCAGTTAAAAAAAATATCTTATTTACAATGACTAAGGAACAGTGGATTAACTGCTTGTTCAGGGCAGAACGACAGATTTTTTACCCTGTCAGCTCGGGGATTCGATCCAGCAACCGTTTCAGCTACTGGCCTCAACGCTATGACATGATGCTAAGATATTCATACGCAGTGAGAGCTATTGTGACTAAGCCACTGCAGTTATGAAATTGATAAAAGAATGGCCATGTTTCAAGTGTGTGCCGACGGAATATTTTTGGTATTTATTAAGATCCCCATTAGCTGCTGAAAAAGTGTCAGAATTGTTCACTTATCTCATTGACTTCTCAAATCCCGGCTTTGTTTGCTTCGCAAGCGTTCTCTGAAGTCTCGCGTTTCTCTGGGTGTCTCTGGGTTTAGAAACTGGTAGTGGGGGAACAGGAAGTTCCGCGCAGGCGCGCATCATTCTTCAGGATAAAGGATACGTCAGAATTGTGCAGTCGAGACAACAACCTCTGCGTCCGTTTCAAATGTATTAATACTGGTATGTAATAGCACGTTATAATATCGAAAGAACATGTCATAACATGCTAGGTAACAAATACGTCAAGTTATTATTACGTTTGATAAAGGTTTTATGTGCTATTTTTGTGTCAAACCTCGTGAGTGAACGTGATCACGTTTTTACAAGTCACATAGTTAGAGACTGTGGGTTAGTCTGAGTGGATGTATATCATTTCGTCAAGGTAATTTCATTAAGGATCCATTTKTTTTAGCTCTCTGTGTTCGTTTTACATGTCGTTTTTGGTTTTGTATCAAATTCACGAGCTGYTAAAATGGCGGTTCCCACTCGGTCTGCATCAACGGACTTCAGTGCAGGCAGTGAGGGTGCAGCAGAGAGAGAGAGAATTTTACGGTTGCACTAAGTTACTGTTTTGGAGCTTAATGTAATCAGTTTTCTACATGTGTACTTGTATTCAGAGACATTCAGTTGTTTCTGTCTATCCATACATGTTACTATGGTGTGAACGTAAATGCTATTGGTTTTTGAGTGAAATAATACAGTAAAGACAAGGTTATTCAGGAAAATAGTACATAGTGCTGTCTTAAACATACTACAATCTTGTACTAAATGTTTTTTGAGTAATTTATGCGTTTATGTGAATTCAGGAAATCTACTATAGATTAAGTGCATTTAGAGTTGTGTAGCCTAATTTAAAGTGTATACTTTGTCTAATATGAATTAATTCATGTTTTGTTATCAATGCTTAGCTACCAGATATATTGAAATGAGATCAGTGCTAGACTTGGACAGGAGCTCACCGGAGCTGAGTACCAGCACCTAAAATTTCTACTGTTTGAGCTCATGTTCCTCTTATAGAATATTAGCTCAACAGTATTGTGGAGCTCCTGCACCTAAATATAAACCATATTTTTAGAGAATTAAGAAAGTGCCAGAACTGTCAAGAATAACTTAAGTGTCCGTTTCTCTTTATTACTACTGGCCGACTCAGATTAAGTCTGAGGCCGGTAACATCAACAGTGAGGACAAACCCAGCCTGCCTCTCTCCTTCCACACTGAGTCCAAACCTACAGTCACTGGGTCCTGATTGTGACAGTGGAGCCCAGTTTGCACTGCAGGATCCAGAGATGGCATCAGTGAAGCTGGAAGACTGCAGTCAAACACTGGWGCTGAATGTCAACATTAAAGATGAAGAAGAGGAGGAGAAGATTGGGGAATCTGCTAGTCATGGTAAGATCAGGTTCTGTCTATCCAAGTTTGTGCACTGGCATAGAGCAGTGGTGTGGAGACACTTGCAGAAGTTGGCCTTTTATAAACAGATTTCATGCAATTATACATAATTTTAGATGACTGGAGACATTCGCACAATGTTTTTTAATACCTCACAAACGACAGGCTACTTTGACACTGACAAACTGAGAATCTGAGATCAATAAAAGCGACCGTGTCTCTAATCCATCAATAGCCTAGGTCAGGTGTGAGGAGAAACACATTGTACAATATGAGGAGGAAGTTATAGTCCTAAACAAGCTTTCCAGTTTCACTGACTCACCCAATGATGTGCAGCTCACTCACCGGACAAAAGCTCATCTCTCTTGCTTTACTTTGTAAAACAATGCTGTTCGCTCAATAGGTCTATTTGGAAGTTGATAACACAGACAGATTTTCTTTTCAGCAGGATTTGCTTTACAACCTGTTTTCCAGCAATTTGTATAAAAAATATTGTGAAAGGCCTGTTAGGAGAGATGAGAGTTGCAGGCTCATGTCTATAACAGCACAGAGAGATCATAGAAAGTGAATCTCATTTTAGTTCTGTGAGAGATACAGGCGTACTTCTCTCTCACCACAGCAATGGCCACGCCTTGGTCTAAATAGGCTACAATGTTGCACAAACAATGAACCTGGAACGGCCCAACATTAATACATTCTTAGAATATCAGGCACATTTTCACATTACGTCTTTTATGGGATATGCCAAATACAGAGGAATCCAAATGTGATTACTCGGATTGCTTTTATGAGGATTTTTTCATTGCAAACAGTGGATTTTTCCCCCCGCGCCACAAGGTAGGCTTACCTGATCTTTGCGAATGGGTTCCGGAACGGAAGACTACAAAACTGAGAGGTGCCGGAGGATCTGGCTCAAATTAAGAACCGCCCTTCTCATATAATGGGCTAGGTCTATCCCAAGGATCCCTGAATGCACAGACGATTGCACATTTTATAACTAAACCAAGATAGACAACAGCTGGTCGTTTCCAATGGGAACAGATTAGTCATAGTGGGCAGAGCCAAGCACAAGTCAGCGAGAACCTGTGTTCTATAACACATCTGGTGCGTTCTACAACACATCTGCATATTTCTGTTCGGGAACTCCTCTGTGAAGCGCTCGTGTGCAATAACTCAATTCATCTTTACGTTCCTTGTAAATAATGTGATTATATATTTTTTTTGCAAAGGGTAAAGTCTACAAAACTTAGTCCACTCTGTTCATAACAGATTTTAGTTCTGGGAACAGAAAACTGTATTAAGATCAGATGTTTCATAGATTAGAACATTTGCAGAATGTCGGGCAAAATCCATCTCGTTCCATCTTCTCCCACTGCCGGCCAGTGGGCTTCCTCTCACTACCATAATCAAATCAAATTTTATTGGTCACATACACATAGTTAGCAAATGTTAATGCGAGTGTAGCAAAATGCTTGTGCTTCTAGTTGCAGTAATATCTAACAAGTAATCTTAACAAATTCACAACTACCTTATACACACACATGTAAAGGCATGAATAGAATATGTACATATAAATATATGGATGAGCGATGGCGTGCGGCATTGGCAAGATAATTTTATTTTTTTAACCTTTGTTTAACCAGGTAGGCAAGTTGAGAACAAGTTCACATTTACAACTGCGACCTGGCCAAGATAAAGCAAAGCAGTTCGACACATACAACAACACAGAGTTACACGTGGAGTAAAACAAACATACAGTACAAAAACAAGTCTACATACAATGTGAGCAAATGAGGTGAGATAAGGGAGGTAAAGGCAATAAAAAGGCCACGGTGGTGAAGTAAATACAATATAGCAATTAAAAACACTGGAATTGTAGATTTGCAGTAGGTGAATGTGCAGAGTAGAAATACTGGGGTGCAAGGGAGCAAAATAAATACAGTAGGGGATGAGGTAATTGTTTGGGCTATTTATAGATGGGCTATATACAGATAACTATACCCGCGCGTGATTTCCACATCCGACGGACGTGTGCAGACAGCCGCATGAAAATAGAACTATGTAATGCACTTATAAGTCGACTAGAGACTGAGCCGCCCGTATATTACCAGACAGATAGCACGAATTCTACTGAAGTCTGGTTTCTGGCAGTCATCCCGACATCCCACAGGGCGCTTCAGATGGCGTGCGCATTGGCCAGATAAGCAAATACATATTCTAGCTATTTTTATATCCCTTTGTTTAAAACCAGGGTACCAAGCTTGTAGATATATCAGGTTCACATTGTGAGAGCGTATGCGAACTACCTGGACATATAGGATCAAACGGACCAGTTCCCCTACATGCATCACCACAGGAGTTACAACGTGGGTAAAACAAACATACAGTACAAAAACAAGTCTACATACAATTTGAGCAAATTGAGTGAGAAGGGAGTAAAGGCAATAAAAAGGCCACGGTGGTGAAGAAATACAATATAGCAATTAAAAACACTGGAATTGTAGATTTGCAGTAGGTGAATGTGCAGAGTAGAAATACTGGGGTGCAAGGGAGCCAAATAAATACAGTAGTGGGATGAGGTAATTGTTGGGCTAATTATAGATGGGGCCTTAACACTGACTGTACCAAGGTAGAGCAAATTCAAAATACCACAGCAAAATATGCATCCCTGTGAAGCTGCTCTGACCAGCTGCGTGCCTTAAAGACCCTGGTGGGAGCGGAGTCACCATCAACGGCTTATGTACACAGCAAGAAGTTGTCGCGCCCTCCTGCCGACTTCTTTCTAACGTTCGGAGAGGAGAGGTTTCTGACGGGGAAAAGATCGCGTTCCACAGGTGAGATCGTGTGTTCTCAGACTGTTCAAGAGATTTTGTACGTCTCCCTTTTCCTGAAGAGTTCCATATCGGCCGAGACGAGACTCGCGGAAAGCCGAGGCGCAGTACAAGAAAGGTTTTGGACCGACGGAAATTGTGCATCCAGAAGCTCACAGCTTACGCGCTCTGACACTGGTTCGACCGCATACAGGTTTCTGGACAGCTAACAGCAAGGCATCGTATCGGCCCTGCCAGATAGCCCCATCAAACCAGGCGATCAGTTCTAGCATGCCACACAGCACCTGACCAGAGACGATATAACCTGGCTGAGCGTCCGGGTGCTTACCAGGTTGGGGTGTCTGCTATTGGTGACCAGCGAGCTGAGATAAGGGGGGACTTTACCTAGCAGGTCTTGTAGAGAGTGACCTACTTGAACCAGTGGGGTTTTGGCGACGAGTATTAGCTGAGGGCCAGCCAACGAGAGCGTACAGGTCGCAGTGGTGGTAGTATATGTATTTTGGTGACAAAACGGATGGCACTGTGATAGACTGCATCCAATTTATGAGTAGGGTGTTTGGAGGCTATTTTGTAAATGACATCACCGAAGTCGGGGCAGTAGGATGGTCAGTTTTCGACGGGTATGTTTGGCAGCATGAGTGAAGGATGCTTTGTTGAAAAATAGGAAGCCAATTCTAGATATTAACTTTGGATTGGAGATGTTGATGTGAGTCTTGGAAGGAGAGTTTACAGTCTAACCAGACACCTAGTTTGTAGTGTCTGTCAACATATTCTAAGGCAGAACTCCACAGGTAGTGATGCTGGGCGGGTGGGCGTGTGTAGGCAGCAATCGGTTGAAGAGCAGCATGCAGTTTATTTTCTTTTAAGAGCAGTTGGAGGCTACGGAAGGAGTAGCATTGAAGCTCGTCTGGAGGGTAGTTAAGTGTCCAAAGAAGGGCCCAGATGTATAACAGAATGGTGTGTGTCTGCGTAGAGGTGGATCAGAGACTCACCAGCAGCAAGAGCGACATCATTGATGTATACAGAGAAAAAGAGTTGGCCCAAGAATTGAACCCTGTGGCACTCCCATAGAGACTGCCAGAGGCCCAGCAACAGCCCTCCGATTGACACACCTGAGTACAACTATGCGGAAGAGGCACGTCAATTTGAGAACGAGGGCTGTGAGTCTGCTGAGGAGGATGTGGGTGATTGACAGAGTCGAAAGCCGTTGCCAGGTCAATGAATACGGCTGCACAGTATTGTTTTCTTATCGATTCTCGTTAAGATATCGTTTAGGACCTTGAGCGTGGCTGAGGGTGCACCCATGACCAGCTCTGAAACTAGATTGCATATAGTAGAGAAAGTACGTGGGATTCGAAATTTGTTCGGTAATTTGTTGTTAACTTGGCTTTCGAAGACCTTAGAAAGGCGGGTAGGATAGATATAGGTCTGTAGCAGTTTTGGGTTCAAGAGTGTTTCCCCCCTTTTGAAGAGGGGGATGACCGCAGCTGCTTTTCCAATCTTTGGAATCTCAGAACGATACGAAGGAGGTTGAACAGGCATAGTAATAGGGTTGCAACAATTTTCGCAGATCATTTTAGAAAGAGAGGGTCCAGATTGTCTGCCCGGCTTGACTTGTTAGGGTCCAGGATTTTTGCAGCTTTTGGTCAGAACATTTCAGCTGACTGGATCTGGGACAATGATGAATGGGGAAGGCTTGGGCGAGTTGCTGTGGGGGTGCATGCTGTTGACCGGGGTATGGGTAGCCAGGTTGGAAAGCATGGCCAGCCGTAGAAAAATGCTTTAATTTGAACATTTTCTCAAATTATAGTGGATTATCAGTTGGTGACAGTGTTTCCTATCCAGTGCAGGTGGGTGCTGGAGGAGAGTGCTTTATTCTCCATTGGACTTACAAGTTCCCAGAACTTTTTTGAGTTTGTTTGCAGGAAGCAAATTCTGCTTTGAAATGTAGCCTTGGCTTTTCTAAACTACCTGTGTATACTTGTTTCTAACTTCCCTGAAAAAGTTGCATATCACGGGGGCTGTTCGATGCTAATGCAGGAACGCCAACAGGGATGTTTCTGTGGCCTGAAGGATAAGCAACCTTCGATAAGGTAAGGGCAGTTCAGGTTTCTGGATGAGAACCAAGACTATATCTGTTCCTTGGATTCAAAATTTCTTGAAATGGGCATTCTTATTTAAGATGGTTGAGGAGGCATTTTTAAAGATAACCAGGCATGCTCTACTGAACGGGCTGAGGTCCAATATTCCTTCCAGGATACTGGGCCAGGTCCGATAGAAAAGGCCTGCTCGCTTGAATGTTTTCAGGGAGCGTTTGACAGTGATGAGTGGAGGTTGTTTTGGACCGCTGACGCCATTCGGATACAGGCAATGAGGCAGTTTATCGCTGAGACCTTGTTTGAAATACAGCAGGGGGGGGGGGGAGGTGTATTTAGAGGGCAAGTTGGTTTAGGAGGAATATCCTTATTGGAGGTTGCCCGTGGTTTAACCGGCTTTGTTTGGTTGTACCTGGTAGGTTCATTGATAATTTGTGTAGATTGAGGGCAACAAGCTTTAATTGGTAGGATGGCCGTTGGTGTTAAGCATGTCCCAGTTTAGGTCACCTAGCAGCACAATCTCTGAAGATAGATGGGCGGCAATCAGTTCACTTATGTGTGTCCAGAGCACAGCTGGGGGCAGAGGGCTGGTCTATTGCAAGCGGCAACGGTGAGAGACTTGTTTTAGAGAGGTGGATTTTTTAAAAGTAGAAGTTCAAATTGTTTGGGTTCAGACCTGGATAGTAGGACAGAACTCTGCAGGTTATCTCTGCAGTAGATTTGCACACTGCCCCCTTTGGCCGTTCTATTCTTGTCTGAAATGTTGAAGTTAGGGATGGAGTTTCAGAGTTTTTTGGTGGTCTTTCTAAGCCATGAATTCAGACACGGCTAGGGACATCCGGGTTTGGCAGGGAGTGTGCTAAAGCAGTGAATAAAACAAACTTAGGGAGGAGGCTTCTAATGTTAACATGCATGAAACCAAGGCTTTTACGGTTACAGAAGTCAACAAAGAGAGCGCCTGGGAATAGGAGTGGAGCTAGGCACTGCAGGCCTGGATTAACCTCTACATCGCCAGAGGAACAGAGGAGGAGTAGGATAAGGGTCGGCTAAAAGCTATGAGAATTGGTCGTCTAGGAGTCTGGAACAGAGAGTAAAAGGGAGCAGGTTTCTGGGGCGATAAAATAGATCAAGGTATAATGTACAGACAGAGGTATGGTAGGATGTGAATACAGTGGAGGTA